>NC_134403.1:109112760-109410260 GCF_038048845.1 Mixophyes fleayi
CTCACTGCCAGCATTTTCGCCTGTCGCACATTTCATCACACCTGTCAGATATGTTAGCTGTCTTTTTTCTGGTAAGTCTGTCTTTACAACATGTGTAGATTGTAAGCATCAGAATTTTCAAGTCATTTAAGGTTATATAGGAAATGTACTCATCGGGGATACGCCCCCCGCCCAAATAGCAACATGCTCACGTTTCGATTACATACAGGTGCATCTTAAATTATATAAGATAGTTTTCTCAAAAAAACCATTTGTTTTCTGCATTCTTATGTGTAATTAGAATGAGATGGAATAGGATAACATGGCTTGCTTTTGGGCTAACACTCGCTGCCTCTGTAGTATAACATAATAATTTGATTGGTGCAAATCATTCCATTTCTAGGATGGTCATCAGGTGATACTAGTGCCTTTAGTACCATCTGTAAAGATGGCTGCCAACTAGAAGCTCTCCATAGTCAGCAGTAGTGTCAACTGCAAGTCGTCAGGATGTATCACCCTCTATGTAATATAACATATTTGTATACTTTTGGAATAATGTATCACTTAGGTATAGGAGTCTCCTTATTTTAGCCCACAAGAAACACATACAGCCTATTGTACACTAATAACAAAGAAAAAATCTTCCCAATGACTAAATTATTAAACATCATTACATAAGTGTGAGATTAAAACTTGTGTGTTAAACACTTATAGCAAGCTTTATAAATGCCAGTTGTAATTGTCAATGCAATTTATTTAGACACAACTCATTGATACTCATTAAGCTATGATTATCATTAACAGATATTTATTAAATGATAACGACTTTAAAATTAGATCTTAATGAATAAAATAAACTGTGCTTAATTTGACATCTTTTGAAGGTTATTGATCAATGTTTTATAAAATCTTAATTTAGCAAAAAAAATATGTATTTATGGAAATTTAAAACGTGTGACTGTAAACATCGCATTTATGTTGTGTTTTGTATTATTACCATGTGTGAAAATGAAGCAGGATAAAACTTATGACATATGCTGGGAGGCAATTGCGTACACATACACCTGTTTTGATGGTCGAATGAGATTTGGTTGCATCTTACACCTGTGATTCCTTAAAACTGTAGAGGTGGAAAGGGGGAAGGAAGGGAAGGTCAGTAGTAGGCCATTAGGGTGTGTTCACATAATTGTGACTGAGGTAGACTTGTATGCAGACACATATACACCTACTTGCTTAGTCTGTGCTTAGTTGCTGCTTATTGAACCAATTTTATGACTCTGGCCTGGCTCTCATACAGCCTGAGTAAAACCAATAGTTCTCCCCCTCCCTTCTCTGATCAGCTGTACAATTAGCACAGATGTAACTTATTTTGAAATCAGCTTTACTATAACTTACCATCTAGTATGGGGAGACGTATGTTGGGGCAGATGTGTGTTTTCTACACTAAGGGGTAAATTTACTAAACTGCGGGTTTGGAAAAGTGGAGATGTTGCCTACAGCAACCAATCAGATTCTAGCTGTCATTTTGTAGAATGCACTAAATAAATGAAAGCTAGAATCTGATTGGTTGCTATAGGCAACATCTCCACTTTTCCAAACCCGCAGTTTAGTAAATCTAGCCTTAAGTGTTTTTCTCACAAAGTGTTTAGAAAATACAGTTAAACAAGACAGTTGAATAAACATTGAACAACAATTGAGAACCTCTAGAAATAATCTATATCTGCTGCATCTTTACTTTGCTACTTCAGATTGCAGAGGACATTACAGTTAGGTAATAATTTTAATTCCCACATCTATTACTATTTTCCTTCTAAATTATTTTTCTTACATTTCATTCATGGCATTATGTTTAGAACTATATCCTCTTTCACTCTTCCTGCAACACACACCTCTGTCCACATTGCTCCTTTATTACTTCACTCACCTCTAGTTAACACTCATGAACTGTTGTCCTATTTAATTTCAGTAGTTATTACAGCCTCAGCCTGTCACCAGAAACTAAACGGACACACATATTTTACAATCATCTTGCCTATCTTTCTTCCTCCCTGCTTCTATTAGCTGGTGATATATCAGACTAATCCAGGTCCCGCACATTTCTCCCAGACGTAGATATCTGAACGCTACCGAAATCTAGCAAACCTCAAACGCATCACCTGTTTCCCATCGCTTCCAAAGTCCTTTAAATGTGCTCTATGGAATGCACGCTCTATTTGTAACAAACCTACCTCCATACACGACCTCTTCCTCTCAAACAACCTCAACCTTCTAGCAATAACAGAAACTTGGCTCACGCATTCAGACACTGCCTCACCTGCAGCCCATGGTGGTCTCCATTTCACCCACACCCCTAGACCTGGAGGCAGACAAGGAAGTGACTAATTCTCTCCCCACAGTGCACCTTCATAGTTTTACCAAATGACCCATCACTGAAGCTCATATTCTGTTTGATATCTATGATATCCCTTTAAAACCAGTGCATAAAATGGTATAATTCACAATCACCACGTAGTATATATCTTGGCCCCTCTTGGGTATGCACTTACAAATATTATTATATATTTGCAAGTGCATACCCAAGAGGGGCCAAGATATATACCTTGTGGTGACTGTGAATTATACCATATCCAACAGAATTGGAGCATACAGGTTGCACTATGTTTTTTAATTTTTCTCTTTTTTATGCATTATTCCAATGAGTGGATGTTGGCCTAATTTACAACAGAAGACCATTTTGGAACATTTTATCAAGTACCTACAGAAATCCACGAACTATACACCCCACAATAGGGGTTTATGTTTAAGACTGTATACCTTTATACCATAAGTGCCACTACTACTAATACTTCTATATTTGTTCCTTTTTCTTGAGAGAATTACCTACATTTGCCTCATACGTTTTCTTTCTGCAAACAACCTATTGGATCCTCTGCACTCAGGCTTTCCCCCTCAACACTCCACAGAGACTGTGCTGACCAAGGATTTCAATGATCTAATCACAGCTAAAACTAAAGACCATTACTCTCTTCTAATTCTCCTGGATCTCTCTGCTGCATTTGACACTGTTGACCATGCTCTACAGGACACTGTCTTCAAGACAATGTCCTATCCTGGTTCTCATCCTACCTATCTAAACGCTCTTTCAGTGTTAATTTCTCTGGAACAACCTACACTTCGCTTCCTTTATCAGTTGGAGTACCACAAGGCTCAGCCCTAGGTCCTCTGCTATTCTCTATCTACACCACTTCTCTTTGAAAACTAATAAGCTCCTTTGGATTTCAGTATCATCTCTATGCGGATGATACACAAATTTATCTATACTCTCCTGATCTCTCACCATCTGTGTTGTCTCGCGTTACTGACTGTCTTTCTGCCATTTCATTTTGATTGTCCTCTCGCCAACTCAAACTCAATCTTTCAAAATTAGAACTAATAATATTCCCACTCAACAATAGAAGCTTCCTGCCTGACATTTCTATTTCTGTTGACAACATGACCATAAATCCCACCCCACAAGCCTGCTGCCTAGGTATAATCATTGAGTCGCAACTATCCTTTGTTCCCCACAGGAACTATATATTTACATCATGCTGCATACATCTAAAAAACATTTCCAGTATACGTACATATCTCACACAAGACACTGCAAAAACTTTAATTCATGCACTCATCATCTCCCGCATCGACTATTGTAATTCCCTCCTTACTGGTCTTCACAAAATCAGACTCAAACCCCTTCAATCTATTTTGCACACAGCGGCTAGAATGATTTTCCTTGCAAATCATTTTTTGTCTGCTGAGTCACTCTGTCAGTCTCTATATTGGTTGCCTGCTTTTCAAAGAATCCCGTATTAAGATATTCTACTAACATACAAGGCCATCAACAAAATTACACCAACATACATCTCCTCACTTGTCTCCAGGGCCGGATTAACCTGAGGTCTAACTGGGCTGCAGCCCAGGGCCTCGGGCATCCAGGGGGCCCTTGACAGTGCTCAGCAACATGTAGTCTTTCCCTGAGCGGCGCTCAGTAATCTCCTTACTAAGGAGATGTCGTGAGTCTCACTCACACGAGATATGCTCAGTAAGGAGCTTACAGTGCACAGCGGAAAGACTACAGTGACAGGACAACAGGAAGAGGCAAGCGCTCACTGGGGAAGGGGAGGGAGTGCATCTCATGGTGGGAGGCCTCACGGGGGAATGGGGGCCACATTAGCCCAGGGGCCTTCATTCCTTTAATCCGGCTCTGCTTGTCTCAAAATATCTCCTAAATCAACACCTCTGTTCTGCACAAGATTTGCGTCTCGCTATGGAGTCTGCTGGTGCTATATAAATAAATGATGATGATGAGTGAGTGCTGGAGACTTGATGCAAAGAGATGCAGATATGTTAGTTGTGGCCATCCATTTACATTACTTAATTAATATTTCCGTTTGGACTGTGAACGTTTGTTTATATTTAGTTACATTTTGCTCAATATTTTCTAATGACAAGTGGCACGGCTAACTAGCCACTTCTGGTTGGATGTTTGTAGATTTACCTCTCAAACTAATAGTACTTAATTAATTAGTGTCGCCACTATATTGTATGAAGTTGTGGCCATCCATTTACATTACTTAATTAATATTTCCGTTTGGACTGTGAACGTATGTTTATATTTAGTTACATTTTGCTCAATATTTTCTATAGTAACCAACTCCCACTCCTGCCTACAATACGTCTCCCGTGCTTCTCCCCACTTATGGAATTCCCTACCATGCCCAAACGGACATTCCCATAGACTTCAATTCTTTAGTTGCTCTCTGAAAACCCATCTCTTCTTTATTAGATTTTGCCTTACCCCCATTACTCCCATTAATGCACCCTCACAACTGTTCCAGTCTCCAGTGAACCACTCTCACTTCTCTTGTTTCAGCTGTGTCCTCTTCCACTTAGAATATAAGCTCTCTCATAAGCAGGGCCCATCATACCCTTTACTTCTCTGCATTTATTTTGTCTACCTAGTATGTCTCTTTTTTGTGTATGTCCAGTTTTCCCTACTTTACTGCACTACAGAGCACCATGGTGCCTTACAAACCTACAATAATAATGATAACAATAATAATAATAATAATAATAATAATAATACTTAATTTAATTTAATTTGCAGCTGTGATTTGTGTTTTTACTTGTATGCTTTTTTTGCATTATGTTTTGCATAATACATTATTATTATTAATAATATTAATAATTATATAATAATATTTATCAATAGTACTGTCCAGATTCTGGTCTCTGTTGTGCATATTACACTTCATTACATTATCAAATTGTATGTAAGTGGGGTACTGCGACTTGTGCATTTACTGCTAACACTGTCAAGCCACATTTCTTCGCTTTCACTATGTTGCACTTATTACTCTTAACGTAATCCTATACTAGTGTTTTACAGCTAGACGCATCTTGCGAAAACATATTCACATAAATGCTCTCTCATGTGTACGTCTTCCTGCTAACTTTCAGGGTGCAAATGCATCCAACTCTACATGAGCCCCTATTAGATCAAATGAAGCGCCATATCTGCTCTCCTGTGCATTCCAGCACAAATTAAGTTGTGTACATATGTATCATCAGCTTCTTGTGCAGAAAGCAATGTAATCATTCACAGATGTTTTGGTAAAGAAATAAAAACTCTCAATACTTGTGGGAGAGGTGAAGTCATTATCAATTAACAAAAGATGGGTGGTGCTTTGTGACATCACTAACTGCCAATCTGTTCCTTTTTTTTATATATCTGCAGGTGTATGGCTAAAGAAAAACCTGTAAATAAGGCTGGGTACACACTAGAGACAAAATTTTCCCAATGCGTTATCTTTAACGATTTTACCAACAACTGAAAGTCCTGATCAGAATTCTGATTCATGCGTACACAAAATACAAGTTTTACAAGATTTACCTACAGATCTGTGCTCCTCATCTATCATAATTATCAGCTGAAAAGATCGTGACTCTGTAAACTCAATGGAGATCTGCCTACATTGCTGGTTGAGAGTGCATACACACTGTAGAATTTCTCAACATCATTCCATCGTATTTAGAGATATTTAGGCCGGTTATAAAATAAAATGAAAAATACAATGTGCTTTGGGATTATAAAACATGTTCATGGGAGAACACACTAATGCGATATCGGACCTAACCAGAGGTGGAACTAGAGAGTTGTAGGCCCAGGTGCAAAAATTTACTTTGGGCCTGCCCTCAGAAAAAACCCAAAAATTCAGTATCTTTTTTCAGCCACTAGAAACCGGTACCGTCCCATGAAAAACATGACTATTTAGGGAGAAGGTATGTGATGACTCATTTATAGTTATATCTACAGTGACTGATCTTACAGTGTGGACAGTTAGAGAGAGAGAGACAATATAAGCATCAAGTGAAAAGGTACAACCAGAAGGCAGCTGTTGTATGACCCACAACTGCTGTTCCTGTAGTCTCATGCATAGGTAATGCTAAATCCAGAATTACAGTCTCTGCATGCAGGACAAGGTACCACCAAGTCATACTGGCTCATGGCACCCCAAGACTCACTGGGAGATTTTCATTACTAAAAGGATTCCTTTATTTCTTGCTTTCAAGTGAGAGAAAATGGAATGGCAGAGAAGCACCTACTGATTTATTTTCTTTACTATATCCTATGTATAATAGGGTTCACATGTTGCTTTACTGTCTAGCACTGCAAATGTGGGCAGCGTGGTGGCTAAGTGGTTAGCACTTCTGCCTTACAGTACTGGGGTCATGAGATCAAATCCCGACCATGGCCTTATCTGTGAGGAGTTTGCATGTTCTCCCCGTGTTTGCGTGGGTTTCCTCCGGGTGCTCCGGTTTCCTCCCACACTCCAAAAACATACTGGTAGGTTAATTGGCTGCTAATAATTTTTTTTACCCTAGTCTGTGTGTGTGTGTGTGTGTGTGTGTGTGTGTGTGTGTGTGCGTGTTAGGGAATTTAGACTGTAAGCCCCAATGGGGCAGGGACTGATGTGAGTGAGTTCTCTGTACAGCGCTGCGGAATTAGTGGTGCTATATAAATAAAGGGTAATAATAATAATAATAATAATTACTTTGAGACATCAAAAAGTCGCTAGACCTAAAATAGCCACAAGGTGCTTTATTTATAACACTAAAGCACTGTCTGCACATAAAACCATCAGAGGAGCACAGAGCAAAGTACCAACTACGTTCTTTGTAGGAGAAGGAGGGACAATATCCATGAGTGATACTGGAAACCAGGATTTTAGCAAGTTTGTGTTATATTTATATTACAACTTGAACATGCTCTATCAATACATAGAAAAAAGGCATGAAGCTCCCAGATACATATTTCCGAGCACAGAGTGCAGGTCTTATACATTCATCTAATTGTATGCTGTATAGCATACAACCAATTAAAATCAGGGTTGGGAGCTACACAGTGTGCAATAAGTATGGAGGTGAGGGGACAAGGACAGAGTGTGATCCACACAACAAAACTCACAAATAGAAAAAAAAAAAGCTACTCTGATTTCACCAACTATATAAAATACAATCCAAGGTGCAACTTAACATTTACTTCCACATGAGCCCTCTTACACAGTCCAGAATGCTCTGCTCCTGATCTTCCCACTTAATTTACTATTGCAGCCACTTGAGCTGGATTAATTAAAGTGTTTTTTTTTTTAAAAATAATGTGGTAAATTTGGAGCAGAGCATTTTGTACTGGATGGAAGAAGTCATGTTGACAGCGAGGCTAAATAGTTATGCAACATAAAATCTAGAAAACTATGATGTTCTTAATGCATGTAGACAGCAACAGCAGTAAAGAGCATTATAGGAAAAGGCTGATTACCAAGTTTGCTGCAATTACTCACCTGCTTGACCCTCATAAAGCACTGCTAATTTGCAGATAAGTAGTATGTAAACTTGTAGATTGAGACATCCTGTGTATGTTCTGTTTGGTTCAAGTAGCAATCTGACAGAGCTCTATCACATGGTATGCCTTGCTAATCACTGATTGGCTGAGATTTAGCTAATCACTCAGTGTTGTCAGAACACAGGCAGAGAGAAAGAAGGTAGGTGTAAGTACCAGCTTATAGGGGGATAAAGCAGAGTGTCCCTCAGTAGGGCCGGTGCTAACATGTCTGTAGCCCCCCTGCAAAAATTTAACTTTGTTCTCTCCGCTTTCATAAATTATTTGTTAATTTAATAATGCTTTTTCTTTTAATACAAATCATATAATACATTATAATAAAGAGTGTAATATAAATAAATAAACAGCAAATATGAATTGCTATATAAATAAAGTAAATGAAGAATATGTATTCTTTGCAATAAATTGTTACATTTTTGGCAAAATAGTTTGGTTGTGCCACCTCCTTCATCAGAGTAACACCTTCTATACCATACATTTTTTTGCAGGCGGACCTCCGCTGTATTTAAGAGGCAAGGCAGCAGCAGCGAACCCCATAATCTCCATGGGCCCCAGCTGCACCGCCGATAGCTCTCTCACTGGACCAAACAGTTATTTATCATGTGATTGGCTTAATAATCGAGTTAAAAAGTTGTACTGTGTACCCAGCTTTAAAATGTGTGCATTTGAATTTTTTTTTTATCTATGGCATTTTAACCTTCAATTTGTTGCTTAGCTTCACAGAACTGGAACTCGCTGCAAATGGCGTTACATGGATGAGATTCCTAGATTGTTAAGGTCCCTACCTCTACTGACTGTGGCTTTACAATGCTACAAATGGCTAGACAACTGTTGTCAGGATTTGTGTAAAAATAATTCCACACATAAGAGGTGCATTGTTTGGTCTTATTCCCAGGCATGACAATGGCCTTCTTCTTATCACTGGCAAGAACTGCTTCCACTGGTGCATGACTTGCCACAGTAGAGTTCATTAACAGCACTGTTTGCTTAGGTGCCTTAAGCCCATTAATAGCTTGTTTTGTGGGAGCCCAAACTAACCAAGCACTTCAGCCACAAAAGTGCCACTGCTTGTCACTGGAGTGCTTGCTTTGTTAAGATGTACATGTCCTTTTCAATATCTTACATAATGGTGGGTGGGAGGGTCCAAGGTCAATTCCACCTTGAACCACTTTTCTTTTCTGCCACTGCTGTGTGGAAATGTTTCCTAGATGTGCTATGAACTACCTTGTATTTGTGTCATTGCTGTCGCTTAGCATCCACCAGGTCGCTGCAGTCTTTGTTTGAAAGTGTATGAAAATAATATTGTGACCTGTGAGGTGGTCAAAATTAACTGCAAATGATTTGAAATTAATGTTAATAATATTGTAGGGGGGGGGGAAGTTTAATTATGTGATTTAAGAAAAAAAAAATAGGGATTCAGAAAAAATTAGGGATCCAAAACCAAAACATGCTAGGGTGGTTTTGCCAAAACCAAAATTCAGATCCAAAACCAAAACCAGAACACGGGGGTCAGTGAACATCTCTAATGCAATCGAATAATTATTGTAGCAAATAACAACATGAAAATAAATTTAATCTATTTATGTTAGTTAATATAAAATATTATGTGGTGAAAAAGCTAACAAATTTTTAATTACATCGATTTTTGTCTAATTTTGTTCGCAATCGCATGAGAATGTTTCCAGTATCGCTAGTTATAAATAATGTCAACTTTTCATACACCAAATAGCCAGTTCACATTGATAATAAAAACCAGTTTATACAGGTCCAGAGGCTGGGAATCTGAAGCAGGAAACCTGGCAATCTCAAGGAACAATGACCAGAGGAATCCACCAATGCCACGTCGAGCTCTTGGGAAGTCAAGACCCTTCAGCCTACAAATGAAGACCTCAATACTGTAACTGTGTATCTTTGTGATGTCCCTGCTTTTTACAACTGTACTGTGTATAAATTGTTCACCTCGGCTTTGGAAACCCGAGCACTCTCATAGAAGCTTGTGTTAGTGCTAACAAGCGCAAGCATATGCATGCCAAACTTTGTCTTGTTATATTATAGTGAATAAAACCTATGTCCTTTGGAACCACAGAGATTGCATTGAAGAATCTTTATTGCAAACAATAAACACGGACATAGCAGACACCATATGGAACAAAGAGAACAACACATAGGAGGACGCTATTCACACTGACACCACCTCTCATTCCTTGTCTGCTCTTCCTCATGATCAATCTATTTTTGAATAGTGTACTGGTAAGATATCGTTGAGTAGGGGGTTTTCCCATTCACTCACTTTTGTCCTGATGTGAGACCTGGCATGAGAGCACCTGGGTTTGTTAGACACCTACTATAAAAGTGTCCTGGCATCTCACTGTTAATGCTCAAGGGAGCTCCGGCAAGTAAGTCAGCATTTTCCCTTTTATACAAGGGTGTATGCTAGAAATTGAATGTTAATAAAATAATAAAAATGTTTGCATAATACACCATGTTGTTTAGATGTAGAAGCTATGTGAGTGATGTTTGGATCGAGTAGCTTCTAAATCTAAGCAAATTGCCATGTGTAACCTGGGAAGTCTCTTGATTTTGGACCATTTGCGGATTAGTAAATTCAGCTGTTAGACTGCAGTTAACAAGCCCTAAAGCACAACATCAAGGTGCAACTTTATGGGAAAGCTAATTCAATGCAACTACAGTATAAATCTACTACAGCACCATCAGCTCTCAGCATGATCATACTCATTAGTGATTTTATTGCCCATTATATTTTACAGCAGTGTATAAGGCAAAACTTCCAAGACATTTATTGAGAAAGGCTGTAAGGCTGAAAAGTGAAGTATAGTAATATTCCTACATCGGAGAACCAGTATTTCAAGAACACAACATTACAAAACAGATTTAATGTATATTCACACAAAAAATCTCCCTAGTTTGTCAATGGATATATGGTTTCAAATCTAATAATCCAATACCTATGGCCACACCAAGGGCCTAATCCCTTAAGGATCTTAACTTGAGAAACTTCTTATTTCAGTCTCCTGGACAAAAACCATGTTATAATGCAAGGAGAACAAACTAGTTTTCTGTTTTGCACATAAGTTAAATACTGACTGTTTTTTCATGTAGCACACAAATACTTGATAGCTTATTTCTACACTGAAATTTAAAGTTGATATTTGTGTGCTACATGAAAAAAAGTCAGTATTTAACTTATGTGCAAAACAGAACGCTAATTTGCACACCTTGCATTGTAACATGGTTTTGTCCAGGAGACTGAAATAAGAAGTTTTTCAAGTTAAGATCCTTAATGAATCAGGCCCCAAATGTTTAAATGAATAGCTACTTTATTAATCTGTCGAAGTCAGCAAATTGGATAAAGCCATTTCAATTAAAGTCGAGCAAACTTTGTTGTCTTTGTCTGAAAAGATGCGTACGGTACGCTACGACGTACAAGGGCACGCTATGGCGTGAAAAGGCGTACGCATCCACTACACGTGGCAGCAACAGTAATTGGTCTTTTACCATACATTCGCACAAACACGCATACTTATAAAATAGTACACATTAATGGTAGTTGCAACACATAGTCAGTTATGTCGAAATATAGTAGTATTTATATGTTATATTAAAGTTACATGCATATTAGTGAAATATACGGAACAGGTTGAAGGAATCATATCATGAGTGGTATGATAATAAACCTCTTAACATTTCCTACTGTTTGGTTCCCTCTGCGAAGGAATCGCAGAGTGCATACACAAGTTATGAATGATAGGGAATTATGAACTACTTAAGACTAAGGAATCTTGGCGGGAAGAGCCGAGCATACCCCCTGGAGAGGTGACCCCCTCCTTTGGATTCCTTAGGATGAACTAGCCAATGATTGACAACCCCTTGGACCTTCCTGAGACCTGGACCAATAGATGCAAGCTATACCATCTTCATTGTATTACTGTATTTCTGTGTGTATATAAGCAGCAGCTTCACATCTAGTGTTCAGACATCTTGTCCCCAGACTTCAGGATTGAATGACTGCACACTGGATCCAGAGCACCTGCGATAAGTAACGGCTGTATTTATTATCAAGTCGCTTGAGCATATTATTCTACTATTTGCGAATAAATCTTTGTGCGTTGGAAACACAAATCGAGGTTCGACAATCGTTATTGGTTAGCGACAATACGCACATAACAAATCTTATACATATAAAATGTTATTAACAAATCAAGATTTTCTTCATTCAACAAGAATGTATATACTGCAATTAGCCATTGTTGGAATTATTATGATCTTGTATTTGAATATGTTTACTGTTCTTGACGTCTCTTTTAACAGAACTTTCTCCACTACCCCACTGTGCACAGTGATATTAATCATTATTGAGTATACTGTTAAGACCAAATGCTTAGCAATAATCTGATACTGAAAACACAAGTAGTGAAGCAAATTATATTTCTCTAAAAAAATATTCAGGAAAAGATAGACTAGGAAATGGATTCACTCAAGAATAACTGATATCTGCCTAGTGTATCTGCTTTTGCATAGATAAGCACTTGGATATTAAACTATGGAAGCCACTAAAATACACATTATCTCCACTGATAAGGGAGCCACAATTCTCCTCACTGCCACCATATAAATGTCTTTATCCTTTTATCTGTTTCCAACTGTTCAGCTTGACACTGACAGCTGCAATGTCCCTGTTAATGTGATGGACACGTGATTGGCAGCTCAGCTTGTGTTGCTTTTTTAGGATAAGTTGGATATAGGAAAGCCAGTCTTGGAAATAACAAGAGCTCTATGACATTAAACTAGCCAAACCTGCTGAATGGGGACAATGTTATTTTATTTCTGCCAGACATTCTGTAACATAATTGCCATTGCTCAAAAAAATCTAAACATGCCTTGTTCTATTGTCATTTTGTCTACATTGCACAGTTTCCATTTTAAATCAACAGACAATAAAATATAATTCCTGATCATGCAACTTCTGCCTTTCCATTTCAGATGTAATATTATTCGGAGCTAGAGATTGAGCCACTGAGCTGTAGTTAGGAGGAATTTTTGCTTTGTTGTACAATGTATTATAAATTCAGACTCAGGTGTATTCAGGAATCTAGATTTGATATAAGCATTGTCTGCATCAAACAGGAGTATTTTCAGCTAACAAAATTATACAGTTCTCAACCCAGTTTGCCGAGCAGTACATCAAAACATCATGCAAGAACAGTGTTAGGGTAAAGCCTGAAAATGAAATATTCAAAAATAAATGTGTTTATTATAGAAATAAAAAACAACAGAGTGGTGAAAAATATAGATTACATTGCTTGCATACATAAGCAGGAGCAACAGCAACATTACCAGATACTTCAATGTCCAAATTGTCACGAGCTTGAGATGTAATTGAAAATTAGAAAAATAAAGTTTGAGGACAAGGTTGGCACTGTCATAGGACGCCACCTTACCAACAAGTCAATTTGCCACATTTCTGCACTACTAGAGCTCCCCCTGTCTCTGGAAGTAATGACAGTACAAGAACAGTTTGTTGGGAGCTTCATGGATTGCATTTCCATTTGCGAGAAGACGCACAGAAACCTCAGATCCTCATGCACAATACCAAATATCGGCTGGAGTGGTGCAAAACAATGTCATTGAATGCAGTGGAAAAAATGTACTCATGAGCAGGGGCAGACTGGTCCACTGGGGTCTCAGGGAAATCGCTGGTGGACTCTAAAGCCTTATGGCCCTGCACTCTATCCTATGAATGATTGACAGGCTGCTACCTTTCCTGGGACCAGCCACGCTGTTGTTTGCTGCCATGGATCATACTAATCGATTCTTTCCCTCCCTACTTCCTCTCTCCTTTGATGACCTCATCATATGTGAGGCACCCCAATGTGCGCAGACAGGAAGAGAAGATAGAAGGCACTGCCTCTTCAGAGCTGGATGTAAGAAGGTTAGTTTGTCTAGATGGGGTTATTTTAACATAATGTAGGTTATGTCACAGTCTTAATAATTAGCTCACTGTCGATTAGCTGAAAATGCAAAAAATTGCCATAAAAATGTAAACAAATACAAAATACTTTACCGTTGTTCTTTAAAGAAGCATTTTGTACAGTAAGTTAGGGCTTTAACAGTAAGTGTATTTCAATATACACTTGAATGAACCATGAAAACTTGAGAATGATGAGAGTGTGTGTGTATTTTATTGTCTTATTGCACCATCACACCAAAAAGCACAATAAAATACTGCAGTGAAATCAATGCATTTATATTAGTGTACTGAAATACTGAAATATATATATATATATATATATATATATATATATATATATATATATATATATATATATATATATATATATATATATATATATATCAGTGTTTTCTCTGCTGGAAAATTAACACAGAGGCTTACATACTTGTGAAGCACACCTAAGGCAGGCTATGATTTAATCACTTGTGTGTCTTCATACTAGTACAGTACATGAAATTTGGTCTGGATATATCTCTCAACTAAAATAGTTTTTCTTTACATGCATATTAGTAGTAAAGGGTGGAATTTGAGATTCCAAGATCTGTAATTTGGGATGTATTCTTCTGACAGAGCTCTGTAAAGACATATATTTCCGAAAGCTGACTTCCTGCAGAGGATCTCTACTCTGGAGAAGCATTCAGCCAGGATAACAAATGAAGCGTCTGAGTCCCTAAGCCTGCCTAGGATTTTTCTCTAGATACTGATGTATTTTGCAGGAGGAAATAGCAGTAGGGGATCATAATGATCTGTAATGCAGGTGAGGGTGTGGGCCATTAATTTAATGGAGAGGTGGGGGCTAATGATTTTATAGTGGGTTGAATATATTAATTTATTGTTTTAGGCTATTTAATGGGGTGGTTCTGGAGCTAATAATTGAATGTGGAGCTTAGATTGCGGGGAAGGAGGGCTATTTATTGAATATAAACATAGCAATTTAATGTTGGGGGTATTTAGGAAGGCAAATAGTTTTGTTTATTAAATGTAAATACTATTAATTTAATGTCTAGCAGATTGAAGGAAAATAGGTGGGGCTAGTGTATTCACACATTGCTAAGCTACCTATCCATTTTTTTCCAAAAAGGAACCTAACCTTCCAGGATCCAGATAAGCAGCTATTGTGTAGATTGTAAGCTTGCGAGCAGGGTTCTCTTACCTCTCTGTCTGTATGTATTACCCAGTATTGTCTTATTAATGTTTGTTCCCAATTGTAAAGCGCTACGGAATTTGCTGGCGCTATATAAATAAATGATGATGATGATGAAGATGTAAATAGCAGCAGGTATGAAAGCTGGAAGAGCAGTTAGGTGAGAGTAGACACTTTGCCAACTTTCTGATTCTGGTGGAAAAGTCATGATTTTGGGTGACTGTTCAACTCATTCAGGACTTTGTCCCAATCTAGGGACAGGGCTCAGACTGTGCACTCTTTATATACACTATGTTCTTTATTTACTACACTGTGGTCCTTTTCATGTCATCCATGGGCTGATCATAACAACTCTAGTGTCTGACTACACTCCTTCTGGTGGGAATCCACCATTGCATTTTCTTGATGGAGCCTTCATGCCCCATTCTGACAGTACTCTGGAGTGACAAATCACGCTTCACTATCTGGCAGTTTGAGTGTTGAATCAGGGTTTAGTGGATGCCAGGAGAAAGATTCCTATCCAAGTGCATACTGCCAACTGTCTAATTTGGCTGAGGAGCAAAAATGATCTGGGGTTGTTTTTCATAGTGTAACTGGACTCATTAGTTTCAGTTACGGGAAATCTTCATACCCCAACATACAATTACATTCAGATAATTGTATTCTGCCAACTTTGTATGTTGCTACTGTGGCTGAATGGATGCAAATCCCCGCAGGCATGTTCCAAAATCTAGTGAAAAGCCTTCCCAGAACAGTTGAGGCTGATATAACAGCAAGGGGATTGACCAACTCCTTATTGGCCATGGTTTTGGAGTGAGATGTTCGACAAGCCCATATGGATGTGTCCACATATTTTTGGATATAGATATAGATATAGATATATATATATATATATATATATATATATATAGTCACACATCTACTGTATATATGCTCATATATAATACATTAGAATAATAACTTGCACTCCAAATCTAAATTTAGAAAGTTAGATAGCATATTCATTTTGTTTTCCTTACAAATGTGTACAGCGATGCAGAGAAGCTATGACAAGGGAAAGCTTATCATTAATTGTAGGCTTTTTGCCAGCTAACTCTCACAATACAATGGATCTTGAGAAAATGAAATATGTAAAGCAGGAAACTGGTATATGTAAAAACCTGAAGGTTTTTTCAAGCAAACATTTAAATGAGAGGCAAATCAATCTTTTGAAAAAGAAATGCTACACTGTACCAGGACAAGAAATTAATTAATTGCAGAATAAGGGATGAATTTACATAGCATTGAACAGCAAAGATATGTTTCCAAGGCTTTCAATTTTTTAACCTTGGTCAAGTTATATTTTTTCTCTTTCTTTATTGTTTTTAGAACTTGATCATCAACACAGTTAATTAGAAATCAGGTTTGAGATATTCAGCTCAGTAGACTTGAAAACTCCACAGTAGGTTTTCTGTATTGCAAAGTAAATTGCTGTGCCTGTACTACCTAATCGTATCCATTAGATGCTAAATCGCCATTAGAAAGAGAGACTGATCTCTTTAATTTCATCTCTTTTTATATGTCACTGAAATGTTTCAGAAATATGTGTGCGATAATTTTGTTTGCAATTACAGTATGTGCCAGTTCTTTTCATTTTTATTGCTCACACGGAAGGTTAAACTTATCAATTTAAAACTTACTTTACACCGTGCACGCTGCATATACCCAGTGATAAACTACTTGTATAAAGGATGTCCTCAACGTTGTTGAACCTTTTTTTTTAAGAGTATCTCAGGCAATCTGCAAATTGCTTTTTGACATAATTTAGAACAAATCTATTTTGAAGTAGGTCATATTAGCTGACCCACAGGTTTCCATGTATACTTTTCAGTTCCAGGATTGGACAGCAGTGATGTTTTAACTTGCTGAACTTAAACACATATTAGGTGATATTTATATCTGTATATATATATATATATATATAATTTTCTTTTGTTAAGCGGTGAGTGTATTCAACCAAAGAGCTACATGTTCTTCATTTATTTTATAGAATCACTATAAATTGTCAGGTTTTAGCTTTGCAAATTCAAAATTTACATAATTATGCAAAGAGACTGTTACAGTGAATTCCGTGAATGCAATAATCTTGCGTAATATCTAGTAAAACACTACAGTATTAAAGCACAGCGACAGCTTTACTGTAGAAGCCACTATGTGATGTGGACCCATAGTGGTAAATTACTATGAGATCTTTCAGGGGTACCATCTAGGGCCAAGAGCTGTCTGAACAAACTAGTCAGCTTTGTGAACCCAGGTCTAGAACATCAGAAATTCTCAGTTGCCTTTCAACTGCTGAGCACCACTGAATAAATCAGTCAACAAAAAAGGCATTCTTAAACACCAAGGGGCTGATGCAGAGTTGAATGCAAGTCACATGCAAAGTGTGTTTGTAGAAAACGTGCATAAAATGGGTGTATATTTATGAGCCAGGTAGAGTCTAATGCAACAAAGGAAACATTTAAGTCTGCATCAGCCGCAAGATATACCAGATATTCAATACGTATCAATGTGTGGATTGTGCGGCTGGATGCAGAGTTGAAATAAAATGATTTTGCATTGACTGTGTGTGTTAGGGAATTTAGACTGTAAGCTCTAATAGGGTAGAAACTGATAAGTTTGGCAAAAATTCAATGTACACTACAGAATTGGTAGCGCTATATCTATCAATGGTGATGTAGATGATGATGGTGATGATATATGGTGGCCAGATTGGAAACACTGAATTCAGCTGTATAAGTAAATCTACAATCATGCAACCACTGGTCGACTTCACTATCCTGTATATAAGTGTCAGGTTTCCTATAGTCATCACTAGTATTACACCAGAGTAGAGCAGGTGCAAAAGAAACGCCTGTGATATACGGCTGTTTGCAAAGTCTGCATCTGATCACAATACCGTCAACACACCATTATTGTACATTAGGAAATGTTGAAAAGCTCATTGAAGCCGGATTACGCCCACCCACCAAGTCATTGGGTTCTATACGCCTGAGATCCATACAGCTTTGCATCAATCGCTATTGTGTGCACATGTTTTATGAGCATGCAAACAAAAAAAAGCAACATACACTCAAAACAGCTACTACTGGTATTCAACTCTGCATAACCACCCCCCAAGCAGTCTGCAAAATTTCAGGTATAGTTCTACATACATGTGGTAGTTACTACTTAGGATCATTGATAAAGTGCTCTCCCAAACACAGAGTATATTTTTCTTATATTTGTACAAAAGACAGGAGATCAATGGACCAGTTAGCCTTACAGAAACCAAAGAAGATCCTATCACTGGTGGCAGGCAATTCTAATGAATAGGTCAAATGGGCAACTTTGCACTACAGTAGAGCAAAGTAAAGTAAATAAAAGCACACAAACTACCTGGCCACAACATGATGTTCTACTAGACCCTGAGCATTTTGCCCTCTGGATATAAATATACATTTCTCTTTCTATCATCAGCATTTGGGACTTATGCTGCATAATATAGATTATTTGGAAATATAATTGCAACTCCCAGAGTAAAATCATTTCAATTCTCAAATATGACTATTTGCTGAAAATTGTCTATTTATTTTTCAGTGGCTTTTATAAACCAGAGTAGTTATGAAGCTTAGGCACACCTAAATAAGAGCATTCAGAGCGTTCACATCTACACATATAGAGTGTTCGCAGCTCTTGCGGCCCTGCATTAACTAGCAACATCAGTAAGACAATTGTGCAATATACATATAGAGCATAATTATTATAGATGAGTGGAAGATTGAGCCCCAGTAATACAATGTATTGACCGTGACATTCACGCTTATAACCATTTTCTTACCATTAAGATAAAATGGAGGGTGTGTTGTCATTGCAGCACAAAAAAAACTCAGATCATGCCATTAAGCTAACAGAATGTTTTCCATCTGATCAGAAAAGGCCACAGAAGGATATAGAAATACTTGCAGATATGCAATGAAACCAACAAATAATAAAGGGGACCATCAGCAAGCAGGCAGGCAACTGATCATTTACAAACATCATTAGGTTACTCAACCAGAAATAGTTATGCCTAACTAAACCAAATTGTATAGAGCTAACATTTATGTAAAGATTAAATAATAGCTAAAACTTAAATTTAACTTTGAGTGGAATTCATTAAGATCTTACCTGCATTGTGGCGTTCTTCCACCTGGTGACTTCTTCCAAAGTCTCCAACGGTCCAGCACTGTTCTGTCTGCTATTAAAGCAGACTTTTTTCAAACACACAGTGGAATTCACCAACACCCTGGTTATTTGAAATAGGCAAGTGAATCAGGAGAGAGATAAACAGTGTTGGATCATTGGAGTCTTTGGTGGAACCCAACATATCATCATCATCATCATTTATTTATATAGCGCCACTGATTCCGCGGCGCTGTACAGAGAACTCATTCACATCAGTCCCTGCCCCATTGGGGCTTACAGTCTAAATTCCCTAACATATACACACAGACAGACAGAAAGACAGACACACAGACTAGGGTCAATTTTTATAGCAGCCAATTAACCTTCTAGTGTTTTTGGAGTGTGGGAGGAAACCGGAGCACCCGGAGGAAACCCACGCAAACACAGGGAGAACATACAAACTCCACACAGATAAGGCCATGGTTGGGAATTGAACACATGACCCCAGCGCTGTGAGGCAGAAGTGCTAACCACTTAGCCACCGTGCTGCCCAACATATCATGTGAATGCAGCATTTCAGATGAATAGACCTTTGTATTTAATCATAACCTAATTTTACCTAAATTAAAAAAAGCTTTGGAGTTCCTCTTTAAGCAAATGAGAAATATTGTAAATATTGCTGCTTAGTAGTTGTACAAACGAGTGTTGTTATGTCAGTCTCCTGTGCACTATTTATTTATACTAGTGGGAGTGTACATAAACACATCTTAGTTTAATTCATATATAAACAAAAGTGACAAGTCTGACACTGCTTTCACCAGTGTGCTGGGGGAAAAAATGTTGTGTGTATGTTCCTTGCAGGATAACCCCACCCTTTTAAGCACTTGTTATGGCCTATAAATTGATTTGAGCAGCTTCCACTTTTGTATTTGTCTGAGAGGCATGTTGGTGTCAGTAGCTGAGAGGGGGTACTGGCACTGAATTGCTGTTTGGAGGCTTCTGGGGTACCTCTTTGGTAAGTTGGCTCTCAATTTAAAAACACATATGTATGGCCCAAATATATGGGACTCTCAGTGTTTAGAGTAGGACCATCCTATTAGCAAAAGTGCCTTGGCGTGGCGGATGGCTTAAACATACATTTGCAAATGTGTGCAACAAAGACTTTTGCATTTTTATCTACAGTAGAAATGGCAGATCTGTTGCTGGCTATAGCAGTGTGCTGGGGGAAAAAATGTTGTGTGTATGTTCCTTGCAGGATAACCCCACCCTTTCAAGCACCTGTTATGGCCTATAAATTGATTTGAGCAGCTTCCACTTTTGTATTTGTCTGAGAGGCATGTTGGTGTCAGTAGCTGAGAGGGGGTACTGGCACTGAATTGCTGTTTGGAGGCTTCTGGGGTACCTCTTTGGTAAGTTGGCTCTCAATTTAAAAACACATATGTATGGCCCAAATATATGGGACTCTCATTGTTTAGAGTAGGACCATCCTATTAGCAAAAGTGCCTTGGCGTGGCGGATGGCTTAAACATACATTTGCAAATGTGTGCAACAAAGACTTTTGCATTTTTATCTACAGTAGAAATGGCAGATCTGTTGCTGGCTATAGCAGTGTGCTGGGGGAAAAAATGTTGTGTGTATGTTCCTTGCAGGATAACCCCACCCTTTCAAGCACCTGTTATGGCCTATAAATTGATTTGATCAGCTTCCACTTTTGTATTTGTCTGAGAGGCATGTTGGTGTCAGTAGCTGAGAGGGGGTACTGGCACTGAATTGCTGTTTGGAGGCTTCTGGGGTACCTCTTTGGTAAGTTGGCTCTCAATTTAAAAACACATATGTATGGCCCAAATATATGGGACTCTCAGTGTTTAGAGTAGGACCATCCTATTAGCAAAAGTGCCTTGGCGTGGCGGATGGCTTAAACATACATTTGCAAATGTGTGCAACAAAGACTTTTGCATTTTTATCTACAGTAGAAATGGCAGATCTGTTGCTGGCTATAGCAGTGTGCTGGGGGAAAAAATGTTGTGTGTATGTTCCTTGCAGGATAACCCCACCCTTTCAAGCACCTGTTATGGCCTATAAATTGATTTGAGCAGCTTCCACTTTTGTATTTGTCTGAGAGGCATGTTGGTGTCAGTAGCTGAGAGGGGGTACTGGCACTGAATTGCTGTTTGGAGGCTTCTGGGGTACCTCTTTGGTAAGTTGGCTCTCAATTTAAAAACACATATGTATGGCCCAAATATATGGGACTCTCATTGTTTAGAGTAGGACCATCCTATTAGCAAAAGTGCCTTGGCGTGGCGGATGGCTTAAACATACATTTGCAAATGTGTGCAACAAAGACTTTTGCATTTTTATCTACAGTAGAAATGGCAGATCTGTTGCTGGCTATAGCAGTGTGCTGGGGGAAAAAATGTTGTGTGTATGTTCCTTGCAGGATAACCCCACCCTTTCAAGCACCTGTTATGGCCTATAAATTGATTTGAGCAGCTTCCACTTTTGTATTTGACTGCTTTCACCAGTGAAAATGCCTTGTAGATTATTTGTTTTGTTGACATTTTCTTTTGTTAAAGTTTTTTAATGTAGATGCTTCAATGCCCAAATAATGAGTTTTTGACAAACTTGAACAACGGGTGCAGTGAAGCTATCCTATGAAATTTGTGCTTATCTCACTAAGTTATGAACATTTACAGCTAATAACCAAATACCAGAGGAAACCCACTAGTCACCCCGAAAATAGTATAATAGATACTAGCAGCCCATAATATCAGTATCCTATGTGAAAGAAGATCATAAGGGGTAAATCAATCGGCGGTTATCTAAAACCCACAAATTTTCTGAGATATAAATTATATTGTAGGCTAAAACCACCAGGCTTTGCCTGTAATAAAATTACATTTTTAAATAACTCTGGAAAACTGCAGAAAATTTACCCTTTAGTCAAGGAAATCGAGTGATATAGGGATGTCATCAGAATAGAGGTCTGTGTAATAAAGAGAGCCAGCAGGAGTTCACAATAAATCTTTTAGTGTCGACCACAGCAGAGCTCTTAGATATTTCTGTGACTTGTTAGAATATCCCCTTTTTGAAAACTAAAAACTAAAATGTGAAATCAAGTTAAACTTATTTTGGGGTTCTTTTATTGGTCTATTTATGGTATGATGAAGCTTTCTGTAAATATAATAATTGGAAGCTGTTTTGAATAGTATATTTTTTCAATGTAAAATTTATTTAGGTAAAGTGCAAAATAAAAAAGTATTCCAATTGAAACCAAAGCAAATGTAAAGCGTGAAATTGGTCTGATCAGTGAGGTGCAAATAGATAAATAAACTAAAGATACTATTAAGACAAAGGATAAGTTTACTATTTGCTGTTCTTATTAGACTACATTAAGGGCTTGTTCAAGCAAGTGCTTTCAGAGGATTTTCTCACGTCGTCATCTGTATGGAACGCAAAGTGAGAAAGTGATTAGAAAGAATTGCATTAACTCTTTTAAAAATGTGTTTGCTGTTCACAAAGCTAGAAATGTAAAAACACCTGTCAAACCTAAATTTGAGTCTGTGTTTTACACTGCTGCTTAAGTGAATGTTGATCAATGATCCTGTTGCCTTCATTGTTGTTTAAGGGTTTTTCTCATGCTTCATTCCATATATCTGAATGAGCTTTAAATATGTGGGTGTTAATTATAGATCTGTTCTAAAATTATTGCACTACTGCTTTTTACTATAATTTTATTTATACTGTTTTAATGCCCTATTTTTTGATTTTTTATTTAAACTTTAAGGGGCATATTCAATTAGCTTTCGGATTCGCGGTAACGCGCGTTACCGCGAAAAGTGCCCATTCTTGCGGGTATTACGGTACCGCATTAATGCGGATTTTCGTTCGCAACCCTATGGGCTGCGAACGAAAATCCACGTTATTGCGGTAACGTGTATTACATTTCGCGGCTGTTCCGGCGCGTTACTGCAAATCCGAAAGCTAATTGAATATGCCCCTAAAAATCCCCAATGGCTCATGCTGGTCTCCATATGGCACCCATGCATGTCTGGACTGATCACTTCTTTGAGTATTAATTGATTGCTTTCAACTAAAGCCCTTGATATTCACTAATTTAATAAAATATTATATTGTTTAATTTTCTTTTATTGAACAGTTTAAAAATACTAAATATTTTGAATATATCTATAAAACTTGACAAATAGAGAAAATGTGAGGGTTTGTTTTTATTATACTGTAAATGAAAAAAATATATATATTGTTACGCAAAACCAAAATTTTCATCAATGTAAACAGTAAACATTTAATTGATTGATTTAGAATACAAGATTTCAAAAATGTGCTGTCATTTAAAAACAATTAGAAATAATACTTTTAGAGATTGTTAAACGGAAATTGGATAATTTGCATGATTTCATCATTCTGCAAATGTTAAAATCAAATTGGCAAACACTTTTATTGTACTGTCGGTTGGACAGACACAACAATTTTCAGACTGTTTAAATACTTTCTTGCCTTTTTTATGTTCCCAGAAACAATTTAAATTACAGACAGTGGTACACTATGCTAATAATGTACCAGTTAATGGCATGTGGAGCAGTGCTACTTTTAAGGACAATCTTTATTAAAACTTGTTTAGGGGTTTTTGGTCAATGACTTTTATAAATTTAATATTTACAGGAATTAGCAGACAATATTTAACATGTTATCTTTTAGGAACAGCAGTGTAGGAGAATTAGCATCATTGCAAGTTTGTTTACTATGATTATAAATACAGAAGCAGTTTTACAGTCACAGAATGCATTTAAAGTGATTTATTCTTTTTTTATTGCACTATAGACTTGGTACAAACCTAGTGGTAACCCATTAGAAATAATTAACTTACACATATGTTCTTTAAAAAAGCACATACATTTTATGGGTAGGGAATAACATTACAAGCACTTAAGGTTATGGTCCATTTCCTAATTACACATAACTGCTATGAATCATTATGTGGATTTATTAGATACGAAGAAAATTCCGATTTCATGTATTGTCAACATTCAAAATTCATTCCTTTAGGTTTTTAATAAACAAATGTTCTCATAAGGATTGTGGTTTTGCATATTGAACTTTGCATTAGCTGTGATAGACAGTCATATATAGGGCCTATGTTGGGAGTTGGAAGACCATCTATTTTTCTCATTATGTCGGCTTAAAGTTTCAGCATCTGTTCACTTTAGTAGGAAGCTGTGTTTTAATGTGAAAAGTAATTTTAGCAATAATAATATGATTTGAACAATATCAGTGTCATAGCAAGCCTTTAAGTTTTTCTAACATACCACAGATGAATAAACTGGTGAAGTCACACGTCCTGATTCATTAAGGAACGTAAATGTTGATATGTGCCGTAATTTGTGTAAAAACCACTCTGCGCATGTCCGGACCATACACTGGTGAATGCAAGATCATTCAATTCATCTTCAAGCGCAAAGGACCCTTATGACAGCCTATGATTTCATGGGGACGAGAAGGGAGTATGTATGTAATCAATGTACAGTAAGGGTGTGCCAAGCTTGAGCGCAAATACAATACAATTCAAGCTTGGGTATCTCCAAAGTACATGTTTTTCAGTTGTTTTACTTGTACCAGTTACAGGTCTGGTGTAAGTGCTGATTACTTGTGAGGACAGCTCTGTATGTATGCTAGAACATGTGTTTGCAGTCAAGAGCAACTTTAAAAGTGCATTCTATGTACATTAGACATTAATAACACCCAAATAAATGTATCTTATAGGGGCAAAAATGTTAAAAAATCTTTCATTAATAACAAGTTACATTATTTGAATACTTTTCTTTTTCTGTGCATTCTGTTGGAACTTTATATTCCAAATATGTATTAGATGTGTCCTGCAGTGTATTGTCCGATTTACGTGCATTTAAAACAAAAGGCAATTTGCATTCTTTGCGTGCCTTAATGAATCAGGGCCGTAATGTGCAATATGTTTACAGCAATATGCACCATGATTATTTTTTTTACTAGATTCCACTTTAGGATAGTAGACCAAGGGGTATATTTACTAAATTGCAGTTTTGAAAAAGTGGAGATGTTGCCTATAGCAACCAATCAGATTCTAGCTGTTATTTTGTAGAATGTATTAAATAAATGATAACTAGAATCTGATTGGTTGCTACACTTTTTCAAAACCGCAGTTTAGTAAATATTGCCCGAATCATAAGGAATATTATCTTGCTATGTAATAGGTTCCTTAATAAATTTCACTTTGCAAATGTCAGTAATTAGTGACAGTAGTTGGCCAGGATCAGAAACATTAAAATCATTTAAGTTGCTTGGGCTAATTGCACATCAATATTGATCAGTTTTCATTTGAAATAAAAAAAATAGGGAGAGTTATACAAAGGTGCTGGGGCAGCACGGTAGCTTAGTGGTTAGCACTTCTGCCTCACAGCACTGGGGTCATGAGTTTAATTCCGGCCCATGGCCTTATCTGTGTGGAACTTGTAAGTTCTCCCTGTGTTTGCGTGGGTTTTCTCCGGGTGCTCCGGTTTTCTCCCACAGCCAAAAAAACATACTAGTAGGTTAATTGGCTGCTATCAAATTGACCCTAGTCTCTCTGTCTGTGTGTGTTAGGGAATTTAGACTGTAAGCTCTTTATGTGCTGATGTGAGTGCGTTCTCTGTACAACACTGTAGAATTAGTGACGCTATATAAATAAATGATGATGATGATGAAAGGTGTGTCATTATACTTGTTCTATGTGGAGGTTATTTTCTATTTACCTCGGCACCTAACAAAAAAAATATCTGAAATACACATAATTTCCCTGACACAAATATATATGTATATATATATATATATATATATATATATATATATATATTCCCATAAATTTGCATTATCATTATACTTGTTCTATGTGGAGGCTATTTTCTATTTATCTGTATATATATATATATATATTCCCATAAATTTGCTTTATTATTTTCTTTACTAATGTGCTATTATAAAACAATATAAAAAATGGATCATGCGGCGGACAATTGGCAACAGTGGGAAAAATGGCGTTAGCATTCACAAGTTAAAATTATGATTGACAGAGTCAGGTGTCAGCATTGGGTTGTCATTAGACTTACAACTAATGTGATGCTGATGTATGGCTATAATAGTTTAGTAATGTACTAAAACAGACACTGTACATTACATTCAATTGTTACAGACCATTACTACAGCAACAGGTCAGACCCACTGCCTAAATATTTTGAATACTTCATCACAAACATAAATTATACTACTCAGAAATAATAACTAATTGTCCCGCCTCTTATGTTTCAGACACAGCTCTCCCCATTAAATTGTATGTCATCTCCTGTCTTCATGTCTGCATCCACCTTATCCACCTGTGTGTCTTTATTTTATGCCTCTTGCTTGTTCTGTACTAAGATTTATATTTGTTCTGTACCTTTCTTATTTACTCTTCTTGAACATTCTGCATTTTGCCTTTGCTTGTTCTGTATCTTACTTGTAGGACTTTTTATGTACTATGTTTTATGTACTGTGCTTGATTTCTCCTCTGTGTAGCACTGCTACATTTTGTGGTGCCTTATAAATGACAAATAATAATAATGCAAATAATAATAATATCAGTAATATATAATTCACATTTCAATGTACCCTATTGTCGCTTCTTTCATACTCTAAACCCCCAGGTTTTATACACAGTCTGCCTGATTTCAATTTAAACCTAAAATTGCAAAATACATTCATACATTTCCATTTCTGCAGCTGTTTTTTTATGAGTTGCATGTATCTCAAGATACGTGCAACTTTATATCTAGTGTGTAGATATAATTGCTGCAACAGAATGGCCCTCATCATCATCAACTGGGAAACTTGCACCAGACCAATGGGATGCATAAAGATATACCTCTTAAAAAGCATATCTCAAAGATATCGTAAAGATATGTGCAAGTCAAAATCGGACGCATCGCCAAGGGGCCCAGTTGACGTGAGTCTTCACACCGCTACTGTGCTGAACTTAAACATGAATGCCTTTGATGTGCTTTTCCAAGTGTAAGTGATCACAAGTTTAAGATATGCTCAACTTAAAATATGAGCAAGCTGTGCACATATGTGATACAAATCGTTCTTTCACATGGCGGAAAGGGACTTACACCCAACTCTAATTCGGATCCTAATTATGCAGGTGTAGAAGCAGCGGCAGAGCAAGGCATATAATGGCTGCAGTGTGCACCCCAAGTATTTCTTAAAACAAAACTGTAGTGTACAGTAGCAACCAACAGTTTTGAAGTCTGAGATAATAGAACATGTAAGGATAATTTATGAGTTACCTAGGGCCTGATTCATTATGGAAAGTAAAGCAAAAAAATGAGTAAGTTTTCTCCTGCACTAAATCATGTTACAATACAAGGGATGCAAATTAATTTATTATTTTGCTCATAAGATATATACTGTCTGTTTGTCATGTAGCACACAAATACTTAATACCTTATTTGAACACTGATATTTAAAGTTGATCTAGAACATGCCCTACGCCAACTATAAATCTGTCCCCACTTTTTAAATTTACCTCCCCTCCAATGCAACATTGTTTTGCCAAGGTTCAAAATCACTAATTTTTTGCTTTCCTTTGCTTAATGAATCAGGCCCCTAGTTTCCATGTCCTATTTACAGATCCCAGAGAAGTAGCATTAAGGGTAACTCCACCACGACATTGAAGAAATGTCAATTCCTAAAGGGTCTAGACACTATTGATCTCTCTCATTAGCCTTAATTTCCTTTGGTGGTCCATTGAAAGGAAATCATTCACTCCAACATAATAACAGACATTCATGTGTAATCTAGCACTCTATGAGCCAAAAGCACCAGGAACAGTCTGGCAGTGGTAAGTAAGGAAGCAGCTGTTTGCAATTATCCTGATGTTATTGGCAGATTGCAGCACCCTCCTCCTCTTCAAATGAAAGGAAGTCTTTCTGGCTTTGAAGACTTTATGACATTCTATACAGACAAGCAACATTAGACATCCCAACCATTAACTGTACTCAAAGTCTCTTGCACTATCAATCATCGACATGATGGCTTACTTATTAATTGATATTGGAAGGGTAAATTAAATTGATTTGTACTCAGTTAAAACCATACCATAGGAATCTCACAGAAATGGGACTAAATAAAAGTTTTTTGCCAAAAAAAATCCAAATATCTATAGTGCCAAAATTTACACAGAATACAGTCCTCACACTTTTAAGAAATTGGAATATTTAAAGATGACAATACATTCTTATCTCTATTTTATATATTTATTAATAAACCAAAACAATCACAATATTTTTTTCTTTTTTTTAGTTAGGCAGTTAAAAAACAATGTAAAGCTATTTTTGCCATGATACTAAATAGTGACAATAGACACACAGGACAACAATTGTAGCCAAACTGAAACAGTAAATGTAAAGTAGCTTAATTCCATTAAAATCAATCATCCCAATGTCATGCAATTTCATATAAAATAATATGTTTATTTCTGATATGAACTAGCCTACAGTGCCGTCATGCTATGCTAATTCTTATGATCCTCTTTGTTTAAAGAACTGCTTCATAAAAACTGCAAATACTATTTCTACATAGAGGTGCATGTTTTCATTGACCACTCTTCAGTTTTTAGAAAAATTAGTCATGCCGCTTGCCAATGAATGTTGCCAGATTCCATGAATACCGCCTCTCCTGGAGGAGATATCCATCCAGCGATGCACTGTGGAAAACTGATATCTCTGATTGTTGGCAATGGAACCGTATAATCAGGTTTAAATAATGTGCTAGAAGAATTTCTGTAGTGCGTACAAGTTGTATTTCTCACACTTTTTATACATAGTTTCTATTTTTATTTTAATATTGACATTATACTTATAAGACATTGTTTATGTGTAAAACATTTTAAAAAATCAGTAAAGTTTCAAATTATCACAAGACATTTAGCAGTTATAATATTAATTACTGTGTGCCTATTCAGAAAAGTACTAAGTAAAAATGCTATTAAAATATAATAAGTAGAGTTGATTATGCAGCAAGCTGCGCAATAGTGTGTACTAATAGTGTGTACTATTAGCATTATTTGCACTACATTCTATTAACAAATCAGCAATACCTGTTATCTGTATGGTGCAATCTAGACAGTGAAAGGAAACATATAATTTATTATTAAATTTTTATTGCAAATTTGCACCTAAATGCATTAATAGTATGGTAAATATCTCACATTGACTTGAATTTGTGCCATTCTGAATGTCACACTTCATCTGCTAGAAACAAATATGTGAACCTACACCTTTTTTTCCAAATAGAAATATTTAATTCACAATAGACTGGCACAGGATTCAGAATTGTCCATTGTAAGATTTGATTAATGTCCTGGTGTCAATTGTTGCTGCAAATGGATTTAGATCAATTGAAATGTTTGGAATAAAGATGGAAAATTACATTTAAAGTAGATAAATGTAAAGTTATGCATCTAGGCCATAGTAATAACTATGCTATTTACACTTGAAATAGAATATGATTGGGAATCTGAGATGGAAAAAGATTTAGGAATGCTAATTGTAAAGTAAACTATATCACTCATGTCAGACAGTGGCTACTAAAGCTAACCATATTTTTGGGATGTATAGAAAGAGGGATTGATGCACGGTATGAAAATATAATTTTATTGTACAAGTCACTTGACAGACCAATATATTAGCATCTGTCTAAAGAAGGACATAACAGAACTTGAGAGTGAGCAACCATATAAAACAAAGGAATGGAGAGGTTGTATAGCAAAGAAAAAGTAGATAAAGGTGCCTTAGAGGTGGCCTATTTAGCTTCATACAAATACCTGTCTATAATGAGCTTTTTCATACTTAGGGCTGTGCAAATGATAAGGCGATATACACTGGATCAAAGACATGTAACTATGTACCACATGGGATATTGCTGGTAGTCATTTTATCGGTGCTAACAACACCGACAGTCAGTGTAACGACATGACATGTCCGATACTGAAATGCCTGGCAATAAATAAATATAGACTCACCATAATAATGACACCTCAAGAATTTGACAGTGTTTTCTTACATTCCGAACACAACAAATCACAGCATTTTGACATCATTTCAAAGATCGACCATCCTATTCGTGATTTTAAAGCAGCAATGCCGGGTCCGCCGTTAAATTATCTATGTAAGTGTTAGGGTTAGGGATTGGTTTAGGGTTAGGGATCAGGTTAGAGATCAGGTTAGGTTTAGGGATCGGGTTAAGGTTACAGAAAAAACCCTAGGCGACAGAGCAACTTCAATGTTGAGTGAGTATTGAATGTTAGGTGCAAGAACACAGACAGCTGATAATCTCAATGGTTATATTTTACAACCAAAACATATCATAACAACATCAATGCACTGATAAAATAGGTACATGCAGGTAGATGAATATAATATTTACCCGATGGATCATTAAACTGCAAGCAAGTAAACGACTTGCTCAAACAACAGGTTAAGTTCAGTCTTAATAATTGATAGAAACTGAGAGACACAGCAATGATAATAGAACAGTGTTGGATCACCATAAATTCCACAATGTGTACAGTCTTAATAATCCCAAACCTGTACAGCCACAGTTGCTGTAAGGCAGGATCTGCTGGGAACAATAACTTGTTGTGGAGGTGCTGACAAGTGTGGTTTCCAAAATGTCTATTGTGGAGTCCAATAACACTTTTATCCAAGTTTGTGCATACTGCCTAAAAACATGATGAACTGAGTATGAACAGAGCAGGTGTCTGCTTTGTCAGTCCCGAGATTGTGTTCCTTTGTTAGCATATGGCAGTGACGGCTGGTGTTGGGGAGTGGGTGCACAATCAGTTACCCCAAGATAGAAGGTTCCCTGGGATCTTGGGTCCTATTAAGTCCCCTCAATTCCGCGCTCCGAGTCTGCCTCCAGATGTGTTCCTGTTCGCGGCCGCATCTCCATCCTTCTGCGCATGCGCATTGGTGGTATCAGACTCGGTTGCTTTTCTGTCCTCGCTGGTTAGATGGAAAGAGCAGGATTTTGAATGCAAGTATGACTGATGAATTAATGAATGATGATAGCATCCGTATCCAATGTGTTTCACCAGTGACTGGCTTCCTCAGGAATAGTTGAGTTGTGAGAGCAGCACCTCCTCTATATAGTCAGGTAAAACTCCTAGCTGCTTGCTGATTGGTTGTGTTCCAAATGCAGACATGTGTGCCATTCTCCTATTGGTCTCCTTCGTGTAAGTAAAATTGACACAGGCGAATAATCTAAAATGCAACTTTCTGTTGTGTTGCAGTAATGACCCGCAGATAGGCAAGAAATGCATGTGTAAATCAAATATATATTCAAATGGAATAACTTATGAATATGTCAAACAAATAAAGGGTAATCATGGACACTTGTTTATAAAAAGTTTGACAATTCAAAATCAATGTTCAAGCCATATGGTGTTAGTGTTTTAATCATGAAAAAACATTTTGTTTCTTCTCTGGGCAAATGTTCTACATAGTCCCCCTCTCCGGGATTTTTGAACCTAGCAAATCCCCATAAACTTTAATAGTGAGGGGTCCTTATTGTGACACTTCAAAAATAGTTTGAGATGCTATGTTCCTCAAATCCTCTCTTTATATTTCTCTGATGTTCACATATTCTGGTGTGTAAATTCCTAATGGTCCTGCGAATATATTGTTTTCCACAGGGGCATTCTAACATGTAGATGACCCCTTTGCTTTCACAAGTTAATTTATTTTTGACCTGTTGTTTGAGCAAATCATTCACTTGTTGTTTACAGTTAACCCATCGGGTAAATATTATATTCATCTACCTGCATGTACCTATTTTAAAATATAACCATTGAGATTATCAGCTGTCTGTGTTCTTGCACCTAACATTCAATACGCATTCAACATTGAATATGCTCTGGCACCTAGAGTTTTTTTTCTGTATTGCTATATATTTTTTATTTATTCAGTTTGTTTTAATATAAGCTTATATTTTGTTTTTATTATATATATTTTTTTAAATGATCATGACCTCAAATCACATAAAATCTCAGTACAACAGATGTACTTTGGCCATATGTCAAAAATTAATGAAATGTTCTCATAAAAATAGTATTTAAAATTTCTAAACTTTTTAAATAGTTATTAATATAGTACATATAAAGAAAAACATTAACATTTAAGACTTTCATTATAAAGCATATTGCATACAGCAAAACACAGTATAATTGCATATTATTCACTGGCCATTTGTTTAGATTGCTCTTTTGTATTGTGTAATTTTGTTCTTTGCTTATTTGTAGTTGTTTTAGGTACTAGTTGATATTAAAGTCAGTATAATGACATTCCTATTTGAAATGGATTTTAAACATCTGCTATATTTGTGCTGAAATTCTACCAACAGTTTTGGCACATATTAATTGCATCATTTAATCCCACTATAAGGTTCCAGAAAAACTCAGTAGCTTTTAAAGTACCTCAGTTGCTCTTTTAAAATTGCCACTTGGCTGTCCAAGTAGCAGCATGGGCATCACAAGGGCTCCAAATTACAGTAGAACTCAATAAAATTCATTCATGTTGATGAATGAACTAAATTATAGTTCAAATTGAAAATTTATAAAATACCCTTCTTAACATTACATAGTGTAAAAAACAAAACAGTACATAAGGATTTTAAGAGTCTGAAAAGTCTCATGATTGCTAATCTCCTTGCAGCAATCTGTTCTTTGTAAAGTAACTAAATCATAATGACAGAGCAATGAACTGTATCGCATTAAATTCACAGATGATCCAACATCACTTCATCGGCTTGGATGGAACCAGAACTTGTGCAAATACATCCCTTGGTTATGAAATGAAACCAAGCAGATAAGTGTTTAACTGCTCTTCCATCTGCTTACACAGGAGTGAAAACTATAGCTTAATGCTTGTATTCCGCCTTGAATAGCTTGTTTATTTTAGGAAATATACTTAGCTATTTTCAGCACCCCAGTCTTGCAACATGCACATATATTCAGACAGTACTTATTGAGGAAAATAGACAGATGCTATTGATTAGCCTCACTGAAGATTTATGGGATCTCTTTTTAGGGTGCTTTAATTTATGGTTGTTTTGAGAGAATGGAGTTTAGAACCATTAGGAGATTCCACATTATTCCCTTTAATAGAGGACTGTCAGGACTTATATTTCTTCATTTACACATTTATTTTCCCAATGTATATGCTCACCATCACCTAAGTTTAAATAGTCCTGCTCAAGTGTGATATTGCACCTCTGTTAGTTTTGGATCATTTATGGGGATATAAAGGATCAGATCAAAAGCACCTTACTAATATTTAGAGAGATGAAAAAATAAAACAATGTGGCAAAAATAAGTCATGCTACTTCTGCAAATTGTTTGGCTATAGCAACAACTTAATAACTCAAATTACATGTATGGCTAGATCACTTAGAAATAACTTATTGCACAAATGTATTTCTCTTATCGGCACAGCGGGCCTGGTATAATATTGTGATTGCAGTGCTTATTTTTGTTACAGGCATATTGTACGAATTTTGAAGCAGGAAATCCCATTGTAATTAAGCATTTAATCCGGGGACCAGTGTTACCTTTGCCAGCAGGAGGTCATCCTCCCTTGTATCCTATGTGTCTGAGTAATCAGATAGTGAAACTATTTCCATAATGAAATAGCAGGTAATTTGGGAAATTATAGATTGCTGTAAAACTGTGTTTAAATCCAATTTTAGCATTGATTCCTGTGCTACTCACTGATGCATTAATTAATATTAATATGTGATATCCCAGCGCAGATTTAGTTCTGTCAGGGATGGGTAAAGAGGCAGATGTCTAGGTAACCCCCTAAAAACCTGTGTGTAAAAAAATGTATATAAAAGGAAGTAGAGCCCTATTAAATGGGTATATCATCTTTCTATTTGTGGACTAAATCATCTTTACCATAGACTGGTGTATAACAGTCCTTGTAAGGACTATTTATTAGCAAATAGCACCTGCTTGCAAGAACCTGCCTGATGCTTATTGCCTGCTGCATTACCGTGACCAACAGATAAGCACTAAGCTGTAATCTGTTTCCTGCCTGATGTGTGTTGAAACCAGAACTCTGAAGGAACACTCTGCTGCTACCCAGCAGTCCTGATCCATAGTAAGAGGTAAAGAGGAGCTAGCTAGTCACTATCAAAGAGGTGCTGCAGCAGTTATACCAAACACCCAGAAGTAAGCTGTTCCAGATGCCGGTAAAGGAGCCTGGTGGTGGTACTGCCCCACATCCAGTGCACGGTTGGCACTCGCAGACGGTCAATGTTTGATGTCCGAGAACACCAGTATGATTGGCCAGTAATGGCAGGTTACTGATGGTAGGGGATCCCAAGACCAAGCGGTAAAACCACAGATAAATGGTTGAGAAAGACAAGGTCGCTGATCAAGCTTATTCTGTCACAGTCTATAAATGATGGCAGAGGAGATAAAATACAGGGAGGCAGAGTTATCTCATCCTGTCACAAGATGTTAAACTGTTAAGTTTGAGATTATCCAATTTGCAGTGATTTCGAGTTGGAGAATTGCTTTGTGTATGTCATAGTGGAGAAAAAAATGCCCTTAAGAGCAATGTTTTCCTCTAAAATGTAATTCTTAAACATCACATTTTATTTTTTGAAAAAATAAAAAGGCAACAAAAAACAACAAGATTAAACAATAGCTCCACATTTGTGATTTTTTTTATCCTGGGGTTTAAATTTGTCTCTCGAGGGTCACTTCTGCGAATATAATCCCTAAAATACAAAACTCCAGGAAAGTTTAACTTTTGCAAATTTACTTTGCAAATGACTTACGTCCTGATTTAGAGTTGTATGTAACTGCATTTGCGAATTGTAAAGATGTGTCTTGGAGTAAAATGAATGTACTGTGCATAGGCACTTGTCCGTATTTAGAGCTATGTATATTTTGCACTAAAGGCACCAGATCAGGGACATTAATGTTCAGGTGCAACAGAATGATGATGTGCAAATGTACATTAAGCACGTCCCTTTGAGATGTGCATTATATTCACTTATTAACATTTTGAAATATGTTAACTACAAGATATAAATGATACACGTATATAAACTGGGTGCAGGTTTTGGAGTTTATGATGATTGTTGCATCTTACCTCCGGACATATCTATATGCTAGATTGAAGGTTGCGTGTATCTTAAAATGTGTGCATCTCAAAATACAAATGTGGAAATGCAAGTGTACAGACACACCTTTGCTTATATGCAAATAGGACATTTTTACAATGAACACAATTCATTAATTTATTGTCTTTGCCGGATTTATCAAAAATCAAACTCATCTCTACTGAAAAATTAGATGTAATGTAAACAATTTAAACATTACAAGTTACATATTTTAATTTTTTTTTATTGTTAAGGACAGAACGCAACTGCATTATTCAAAAGCATGCTTATTAGACTGAAGTTAGAAGAGTGAAGTACAATACTAAACAGGTATAAACAAAATGCAGCTGTTTTCTATTGATCATGTAGTTTACAAAATTAATGCAGGTTTTTTCTGTTCTATTTTTACAGCTTTTGATAAATGACTCCCCAAGATATAGCTACAAATTATCACTGAGGGCAGTTAGGAGAATTATGTACTATCAAGGAATGGCCTTTAATATTCCTAAACTTAATAACCTGTCTGCAGGGTCATTATTCAAAAAAAGATGCTCTTTCAATCAAGAGTCTGGGAGAATGCAGGTGGAATAGTACATTTCCGATGGGGTCATTAAACTTGATAATTTTGCACAAATTAGACTGCCAGCTTACATTGTAATTTTACAGACAATAAAAAATGTCTAGCTGCAACACATCACACTGTAGATAAAATAGACATAAACTAAATCTGTTATGGATGGTGTTTTAAAAACTTTATTTAATTACCTAAAAATATTAATTTCAACACATATGTATTTGAAGATTTTTGATGTTATGATGCCAGAATATTTATTGCAATCAATGTGAAATGGAAAATCAATAATCCAGTTATAGGTTGTAATTAATTCTAAATTTTGCAGAGAATTTTCAGTTATTGTTTCTGTATCAAGAGGAGAATTATAGTTCTAGTGTCTCAAATAAACTAAACCAAAAAAATTAAAAACGAAATAAAAATACAGTAAATAATTAAAAAAAAAAAGTCCAGAAAAATCCATATTGTGAAATATCAATGCTATATCATCAAAAGATTATTTCGCTCCTTCCTTGTGATTTTCGGGTTACAAGCACACATCCAAGATGTTTAGATGAGGGAAGAAATCCGGCTGGAAGAAGTCTGTTGCAATCACCAATACATTTCAATGCCAGAGTATCTTCATCGGACTTTCAGTGGAAAAACTGAAAGTCCGTCATGGCTTAATTTTTTGGGATATTTATGATCACCGAGAAAATAGCAAATAAAAAACGTAAGAAGATTTTGATGATTTAGCATTGACATTTCAAAATAACGTTTATTTTGTACTTTTTTGGGATTTTTGGGCTTTTTTCATCATTTATTGTTTTTTAATTTTGTGTTTCATTTTTTGATTTAGTTTATTAGAGGTACTAGCACTGTCATTATCCTCAGAGTGGGCTACAATTGTCTTTTGGAACGTTCTTGGTTTGGACCACTCTTGGTTTACTTGCTTGTTCGAGATATAAATGATTTATATAAATGCATTTTGGCAGAGGGGAAATTTTTGAAAGAGTTGACTATCCCCTTTGTGTTACCCGCCAATATTAATCTTGGCCTATCAGCAGATTTGAATGGATTGTCATGTTCTAGGGCTGGAGAGTACATCATGTAATAGGTGGAAAATGAAGTGTGTGTGATTGGTGCTTCTGGCTCACTGATTCCTATTCTGTTATCTCCATCCTTTCTGTTTTCATTCACTTAGAATTGCTTTAGCACAGTCACATAACTTACACCTGTATTAACTGCCTCAAATTCCATAAGAAAAACAAATCATAGATCCAGGCCCGGCGCTACCATTAGGCAGCGTTAGGCAGCTGCCTAGGGCGCCGGGCTCTAGAGGGCGCCACTGGTGTCCGGCTCTGCTCTGTTATCCTGTGCAGGGGCAGCTGAACTGAAGGTGCTACAGCCCCTGCACAGCTTCAGATCCATGGTGAGTGGGGCGAGTGATCGCGCCCCGCCCACACTCTGCCGATGGGAGGCTGAGAGAGTCTCATCTCTCAGTTTCATTCACCCTCCCCTCCTCACTGCCTGTCAGCGTGACTTCATCACGTCCCGACAGGGACAGTGAGAAATGCAGCACAGAGGAGCAGCTGTGAAGAAGAGATGACAGGTAAGTAAAGAATGCTAGGGGGGAGGGTCAGTGTGAAGGAGAGAGGACAGTATTAAGCAAGTAGAGGCAGTGTGAAGGAGAGGGGACAGTTTGATACAAGGGGGGAGGCAGTGTGAAGCAGGAAGGGGAACAGTGATGGAGGGGGGTGTGAGGCAGGAGGGGGAGTGTAATGGATGGGGGACACTGATGAAGAGGGGGGGGCAGTGTGCTGGATGGGGCACATTATGAAGCAAGGGGGGACAGTGTGCTGGATAGTGGACATTTTGATGCAAAGGGGGGGTCAGTGTGCTCCAGGGGGGGACATGGTCATCAGGGGGGCAGTGTGCTGCGGGGGGGCGACATGGTTCTGCAGGGGGAGGACATGTCAAGCAGGGGGGGAGGCAGTGTGCTGTTGGGAGAGGACATGGTGCTGCGGGGGGGGCATGGTCAAGCATGGGGGGCAGTGTGCTGCAGGGGGGTACATGGTCAAGCATGGGGGGGCAGTGTGCTGCAGGGGGGGGACATGGTCAAGCAGGAGGGGCAGTGTGCTGCAGGGGGAACATGGTCAAGCAGGGGGGCAGTGTGCTGCAGGGGATGACATGGTCAAGCAGCGGGGGGCAGTGTGCTGCAGGGGGGGACATGATCAAGCAGGGGGGTAGTGTGCTGCAGGGGGGGGACATGGTCAAGCAGGAGGGGCAGTGTGCTGCAGGGGGGGACATGGTCAAGCAGGAGGGGCAGTGTGCTGCAGGGGGGACATGGTCAAGCAGGAGGGGCAGTGTGCTGCAGGGGGGACATGGTCAAGCGGGGGGGCAGTGTGCTGCAGGGGGTGACATGGTCAAGCAGCGGTGGGCAGTGTGCTGCAGGGGGGCATGGTCAAGCAGGGGGGGTAGTGTGCTGCAAAGGGGGGCATGGTCAAGCAGGAGGGGCTGTGTGCTGCAGGGGGGACATGGTCAAGCAGGAGGGGCAGTGTGCTGCAGGGGGGACATGGTCAAGCAGGTGGGCAGTGTGCTGCAGGGGGGACATGGTCAAGCAGGGGGGCAGTGGGCTGCAGGGGGGTACATGGTCAAGCAGAGGGCGTGGTGTGCTGCAGGGGGACATTGTCAAGGGAGGACGGGACACTGTGAGGGGGCATGGTCAAGCAGGGGGGGGGCAGTGTGCTGCAGGGGGAGCAGTGTGATAGGTAATTCTCAAAAGTTTTTGATCCCACATCCACCACTTGATTACTTCCCCTATAGAAATCCTGTGCCCCTGGACAGCAGTGGAGTCTGGACAGCGTTCTACATAAAACATCACTGCATCCAGACCGCTGGAGGAGGTAAGGCTCATCTTTTTTTTTTAATAACAAAAGTGAAGTGTGTGAGGGTCTGGGAAGTGGGTATTTGGTGTGTCGTGGCAGGAGGGGGGGGTTAGTTTGAAATTTTGCCTAGGGTGCCGAGAAACCTTGCACCGGCCCTGCATAGATCAGTCAAAGCTAAATGCAGGTTCCTATGGGTTACTGCAAATTTGCAATGTAGTTACTGATTAATTCCTTTTGACTTCAATGAAGGTCATCAAACAATCAGTCAATTAGAATGGCTGCTGATTGAAATTATCATTGTATATTTTCACCAATCCTCCAGCACTTGCGAAAGAGACGTTTCCTGACAAGCGTACCTGAGTATGCATACACGTCTAATCGAGTGGCATTTATGTGAACATGCCCTTACTGTACTCAGCCTACATTTGCCCAGCCCTTCCCACCATTCCGCCTCCGGAAACGTTGTGAGAGAGAGATAAAGGTAGTAAATAAGACTGACATATATAAATCTTTTGCTGGCATATCTCCAGAAGTTATGGAACATTGTCCTACATATTAATAAATGCCTTATATTAAGATTGATCAAAATAATTTGTGATTTATTATTCACATATAATAATAATGCAGTGTTATCTGAGAATCAAGAGTGCAATACAAGGAAGTTAAAAATACAATAATAAATGCCTAAAGAAAAATTAAATAATCTGTCCTGATTTTACTATCTAATTATATTTTTACCTAGACTTTATATATACAGTGAGACCTACAATGACATTTTAGAACATGGATTTGAGTGGAGGAAGCAGCTCTGCACATTAGTATGCAAAGTGTTGGCTTTTTTAACCTAAAAAATATAAATTGAAAACTGCAACCAAAGCTTCACATTTATTGCCATGTCTATAATTAATATTAAAAATTAGTTAAGCATAACTTTTAATTAGCACACGACCTTATTTCTGTTAACCTCAAAATAACATTTCCAGAAAACTGTGACATTCAAGTGGAATATCTGATGAATCTCAATCTCACATCTGCTCGTAAAATTGCTATAATGTTTTTAAGACCAGTTTCCATAATATGTAACTAAGTACACATATACAGCAGTCACATAATATTTAATCTATAAATGGATGTACGTTACTTCTTTGTTAGACTTCCGTGACATACCTGTTCGATTTGAGAGAAATTATCAGGAATAATTTATTTTACCCTTTACATTAATGGAATGGAGATGATAATTTCCTTGGAAGCCTGTATTTTAATATGCATTTGCCAACTGTGTGTGCTACGTCTCATTCATCCCTCCTCCCCCTTCTCAAACACCAACCTTTGCGATGTTATGTTCTTCTCTTTACTACAGTGCTTCTGTAGTTTGAATTGATTCCAAGCACCCATGTTGACCCACTGTTTTAATTTTTAAAGATTCAAACTCAAATCACTGCTGTAGCCTTTGTTTGTCATAGATAGAAAATGTCAGCACACTCTGGGCCTTAAATTGCTTTTGAATTTGAACAGAAAAGCACAGAGAAAATATCTCCTTTTCCATTTCCAAGGAAGAAAAATCTGTTCTTTACAGCATGACAAAACAGAAGTGCACTGGAATAGTATGTGAACCTACATGAATTGGCAAGCATTTCTAATTGTCATCAAACAAATGCATTGCATAGGCCTAGTCTATTACCTTGTACAGAATGCTATGTAAATATATGAAATACAGTGTATTTGTATAGTCTGCATAATCAGACAAACATTTACCCATGCACGGAATGAGCAAATCTACCGTGGTTCAATTTGAACATAGATTTGTTACTTAGCTCCCTCATCCTTATCAATTCTGTAACACTTTACAATTGGGCATAAACACAATAATAAACAATACTGGGTAATACAGGCAAAGATAGCAAAGATAAAATGTGATTTGTATGCTATATGGTCCAGTCACACAGCAATGTTGGTCAGGGGGTCAGAGGTTTGTTGTCTTGTGTAAATGATGGTAATAGAGCAACCTAGTGAGGTTAAGAGGGTGGTTGAGGAATATTATAAGCTTGTCTGAAGAGGTGAGTGTTCAGAGAATGCTTGAAGGTTTATAGACCAGAGGAAAGTCTTATTGTGCGAGGGAGGATCCCATAGAGTGGGTGCATCTCAAAAAGAAAGTCCTGTAAACAGGAATTGGAGCATGTAATGTGAGTGGATGAGAGATGCAGATCTTGTGCAGAACGGAGTTGTCAATTTGGAAGATAATTTGACATAGTATGGAGATGTATGTTGGTGAACTTTTGTTGATAACCTTGTAGGTTAGTAGATGTATTCTATATTACATTCAGTAAAAAAACAGGCAACCAATGTAGAGACTCACAGAGTAGTTCAGCAGAGGATGATCAAATTGCAAGGAAAATCAATTTAGCCACTGGGTGCAACATAGATTGTAAGGTTAAGAGACTGTTTCAGGGAACACCAGTAAGGAGGGAATTACACTAGTCATTGCAGGAGATTATGAGTGCATGAATTAAAGTTTTACAGTGTCTTTGTAAGATATGTACGTATTCTGAAAATGTTTTTTAAATGTATACAACATGATTTAAACATAGATTAGACATGGGGAACAAAGGATAGTTCTGAGTCAAGGATCACACCTAAGAGTAATCACTGCGTGCTTTGTATAATGACGGGAAGTTTCTAGTAGAGAGAGAGAGATAACAGATTTTAGTTAGAGGTGGAATGATCTGTATAATTGGGGTTGTTCCAGATGTTATATATGCAAAATATTAGGATTTAAAAAGTGACCATGTCATTTCCCCTGAATTAATATCGATCGGTTCAGCAAAACAATTGGTTGCAATATGTTGCATGGGTATGGGGGCAAAAGGCTTGCACTACTACCTTAGATACCAGAAAATCCCAAACAAATATATGTACTGTGCTGGTATGTACAAGAGTGAAAAAGAGATGCACACTTTACATTGTGCTTGCCCATAAAAAATGACCCGCGATAACTAGATACCAGTGTTTCGGTCCTGGAGCAGGACCTTTTTCAATGAAACTTAGCATCTTAAATTGTTGATGGTTAATGTCTTTATCTGTACATTATTCAGTACTTTTCCTCATTGTTTTTTTTAAAACTTGGCAGATACTGAGGTGTATTTCGTTTGTGCTTAAGCAGTGACAGTACAAGCTTTCAGAAATTGATTAAATGAGAGTAGGATAGTTGGACGATAGTAATCAGTTCGGAGTTAATAAAACTAAGTAGACAGTGCAGTTTATGGGAAAGGCTTACAATGAATCCTAGAAGGATTAACTTTAAGTTTAGTGATAGATTATTGACTCTTCTGCAAAGAATGATAGTGATTATTGACTGGAATAGTAAAAACCACAATCATCTTCAGCAATGAGAAAACAAATCCCACTAATATAGCTTGCAATAATATCACAAGCAATAGATAAAAATAGTTATCAAAATATAACTTGAATGTTTCGCGAAAGATGCATTTGGTAGTTCGTTACCAACAGGTCTATTTATTATAGAGTAAAAAGTCCTTCTTCCAACCCTATCTCTGACTTCATCCTACTCATCAAGGGATCACCGCTGGTGATAGCAGTACAATTTCTGGCTGTAGTCCAGTCAGCGGTAAAATTTGCGCAAGAAAATGAATGAACAAAATGCTTTATTGTTTAAATAAAGCTTTTTTTTTTTAATTATGAATGCTTTTAAAATATTTTAATCTACTTTTTTACTATTTAATTCTTATTGTTATTTTTACGAGTGGAACTGAAAACCCAACCCAAGTCTGGGCTTTCAATTCCACAGTACTTGCGTGAAGCGGCTAGTCAGGTCATGCATGCGCGTTTCCCCTGAGACGGCCCAGTTAACTCTTACCACTTCGGACCAGTAACACCAAAGCAGCTGAGTGTTATTAATAAATAGACTCCTAAGTGGTAATAAAACTCTGCAGTGAGGAAAATCACTTCCTGTATTACACTATTAAACTTGAACATTTTTGCTTTGTTCCCTTGCTGTGAGTAAAAATAATAAATAAATCAATATCTATAGAATATGAAGTTATAAAGGAGATGGTAATGGAGGTCATTTATGAATTGACAGTGCAGTGCATAATTCCTGTATAGACTATTCTATATCATAATACTTCTTCACATGTGCCTGCTTTTATGCCGCTATGCAGGGATTTTTGAGACAAGACGCGGAGGTGTTAATTTTTTGCATAGCATGACACATAGCATAAAGCATCCACATAATTCTGCATATATAAACCAGTGAATGTAATTTCTTGACATGAAAAGAACTGAACATGTACGGCTTAGAGTAGAAAAAGGGCAGATGTGATATTGTAAAGACATTCACTATATCTATCTATCTATCTATCTATCTATCTATCTATCTATCTATCTATCTATCTATCTATCCATCTATCCACATATCTCTCTCTCTCTCTCTCTCTCTCTCTCTCTATATATATAAATTTCCAGGGTGATAGATCCATAGAGTAGCCCCCAGCAGTTGTGCTGGGTTATCGTACAGTAAAATAGTTCAAGAAAAATGTATCATTTTAAACTCAGATCAAAATATTAAAAAAAGAAAAAAATCATCAAAATTAAACAAACACATAGAAAAGGAGCTGACTTTCATGACCCTTATGTTCTTTGTAGTCAAATTCTATGTTTCTATGTGTCTATGTGAGTATGACGGTTAAAATAAAGACAGTCCATATGGCAATGTTCTTTCATGAGTTACAATATGTAAAGATTATATATGAGGCTAAAACTTTTGCAAAACATTTAAATCACAGAACAAAAATTTGCAATGATCACACAATACAGCTGTGCAGAGCATGAGATTGCTCTATAGGACTTGAACCTATTTTTGTGCTCTAAAAGGCAAAATGGATACATCCGCATATCTCTCCTTCGTCACTAATGCGGGACTTTCGGACTCATTCATACACATTCTGGGGTTTGATATGTGAAACTTGCAGACCATTCTTTTAGCTTGAACTACAAGGATTACAACCGAACAAGGGAAACTCTAATGTCCCGCAGAGTACAATCAATTTTGCAGTCCAGATCTTCTTTATTTTGTGGTGTGGTCCATTTGTATTAATTCATCCCAGCTGTGTACACATCCCACTGGAACCCTGTGTATTGGATGAAGTCATCTTGGACTATTCCCTAATATGTGAACAGCCAATGTGTGATGTAAAGAGTGCCCTATGTTAGTTTTACTTTCCACTACTACAGGAAGGTGACACCAATGTATTAATACTATATGGAATGGCATTGAACTCTCTGCGTCGTCAGAGGTACTTGTAAGTTGCATATAACCTGAAAGGAGGGGCATGTATATTTTGTACTACAGTATTCTTAAATATAGCCCAGTGGGTCCTATAACAGAGTCTGAGACCAGATGTCTTACCTATCAAATTGGCTACCAGTCCCCTCTTTCTCCCATAATAGGTGGTTGGGATCATCTGTAGCCTATTTCACATTACAAAGTAATTGAAGAAGTTATAATGGAGAGGCTCATTTCATTAGGCAAGCCAAGCTTCACTGATTCACTGACAGCTTGCCTGGGACCTCAATAACAGCTTGCTCAGAACTCTGAATACTCTCAATGTACTGGTATTCCATCATTGTGGTTGCCTTCAAAACTGCATGAGGACCAGTTCACAGCTATAGCTTGGCCTGAACTTTAACAGCTTAGCACAATTAAGCAATCACAGTGAATTACATTATAAGACAGTGAGTAAATGGACTGTGGCTTGTTGTTGGGAGACTATAGACCTACCTGGCTAGATTTTAGCCCTTGATGCATAGATAAGCTATGTGTATTGTTATTGTGTAATAACGGCACTATTATATCCTTCTAGTAATCTCTTTGCCTGTGTGATACGTGAACCCCTCTAACATCTCGGTATGCTGACATTGGTCATATAAAACAATGCAATTGCATAATGCAACACTATTTCGCCTTACAAATGCCAAATGTTGAAGACAATAGGAAACAAATAATTTCATTAATGACATTGTCTATCCTTTATATTGAACAAATGGTTCTTATCATGTTGTGTGTTTTCAAATGGACATTTACACTGGCCTTGAACAAATGCAAACATGTGTTTCTCATTTTCAGTGAACACATGTGTGCACACCTACATGTACATAAATTTTCCCAATGTTTTCAATTTGCTTGAGATTGAATTGTGACATGTTTGACAGCTCAACTTTATACATACATTCTACTTGTTTGGTTCCCATGCACTCTAGGTACATATGTCTAGGTATTGCTTACCTATATTGCCTATTTTTCCATCCTTCACAATGTAAGACCGTATCCTTGTAACAGCAATTGAGAAGTGGAACCTTTCAAATTAGGCTGGTGTCATCTCACGAGATATATGATTTGTAGCCAATACTTCGGTTAAAAAACGTGTTGCCTTTAAAGCTGGGTACACACTACAGTTTTCATCCAATAATCGGCTAAATCAGCCGACATACGACCGCTCGTTCAAAAGTCGGGTCAGTGTGTGCAGTGACACGATGGTCGAAAGTCTGCCCAAATGGACGATTGTTGCCTCATTTGGTTGGTCGTACCGTTTAATATTTTCATTCCAATCTCGTTTCCGCTGTGTAGTGTGTATAAACTTCCGACCGATCCACAACAGTGAGTACGAAATTACAGTCATTGCTCACGACAACATGGCTGTAAAAAGTCGCTAAAGGGACGTCTGCTCTTCCCTTTATCGTCCTAAACAAGGCTAGTGTGTATGCAGTCCATGGACCGAGCGATCGGAACATCGATCGCATGTAAAATCGCTCGGCATAAAAAGTTGCTTGAAATTACTGTAGTGTGTACCCAGCTTTACTGAGAACCCCCTTCAAAATAGCCCATGGTCTGACAATGATAAGAATTTATCATCTGTAATCAAACCTTTTACTTTGTATAACTTGTCAGTTTGCATTCCAGTTTACATATCTGAAACTTTACCTTAAGATCACCTACCTACCAACCATAAAATCTGTGTTCAGAAAAGCTCTGCAACCTGTACACCGGAATGACATATCTCTAAGCTTAGCTATCAACTCCTCATTCCACTCGTAAAATATCTGCAATACATGTATTAAGCTAGTTACACCTACAGACAACCAGGTCTGCCCACTGGCAAACTGTTAGTTATCTATGTTCATTAAACCAGCATAGATGTGATTTTTTAAGAGCAAATAATGGTGCAAGAGCAAGTATTGTGCAAAGATGCCTCAAAACGTTATTGTGGGTTGTGAGCTAATTTGTACAGCACTTGCATTCTCTGTTCTAACTAAACCCTCAAATATTTTAATTTCAGCAAAAGAAAAAAATTCTGCCACTCCACTTATGAAGCCACCACCAATGCATCCTAATTGTTGTTGGTGTGTGTTAACTACAACACATAACAGCATATGTGCTTGGAAGAGAGTACTCCTGCATGCGCTTTATGACCTAACAACAACATAAAGTACTTTGCTTTCTGTGACTAACAATTTGCTTTGCATATTTGCTACAGAAGAGGTAAATTAACCAACTAATCCAAAAATCAAACAGCAGTGGGTTCATTCATTTGCAATCAATTTTTTTTTGAAGACCAATATTAAGCAGAGGCTGTCAGTATGCTTCTAACATGTTAAAAATGTTCATAATTTCATATACAGTTTTACTTGCAAACAAATCATGATAATTTTAAGCAATTAGTGTGTATTTTGCATGATGCAAAATAAGTGTATTTTATACGGATACCATTTTTCTAAAGCCCGTTTACTTGCAGGTGTCTAGAGTACTTCATAACCGTGGAAATATAATGTTGACATTCCTCATTAAGGGTACCAGCTGGTAAAACATTTAGTTCCTTCTGGAATAGCTGAAATCCTAGATATAACAGTATAAATATCATAAAATATTACTTGTCAGCAGCAAAGGATTTTTTAAGTGACTATATCTTATGAGAGACATTTGTGGTATTCTGTCAGATGAATGAAGCCAAAACAGTTTATAGGCTATCTGCCAGTATATATATATATATATATATATATATATATATATATATATATATATATATATACATATATATATATATATATATACATATATATATATATATATATATATATATATATATATATATATATATATATTAGGGATGTGCACCGGCGACTTTTGAGGTCTCGTGTTTTGTGTTTTGGATCCGGATTTTCGTTATTTTTGAGGTTCGGATTTGTCTCGCAAAACACTTGACGAAAGGTCTCGGTTCGGATTTAAGGTATTGGATTCGGATTTTTTTTGAAAAAAACATAAAAAGTTTAAAAATCAAGTTTTTGGGCTTATTTTCACTCCTAGGCTATTATTAACCTCAATAACATTCAATAACAAGCATTTCCACTAATTTACAGTGTATTCTGAACACCTCACAATATAGTTATTAGTCCAAAACGTTGCAAAAAGGTATCTTTCTGGACTGCGTAGAGGAGTGGGTCACCACAATATCTTAAAAACCCTGAACTTTTATGATTCGCACCAATAATTGTACCTGGACTGCGTAGAGGAGTGGGTCACCACAATATATTAAAAACCCTGAACTTTTATGAATCGCACCAATAAATGTACCTGGACTGCGTAGAGGAGTGGGTCACCACAATATATTAAAAACCCAGAACTTTTATGAATCGCACCAATAAATGTACCTGGACTGCGTAGAGGAGTGGGTCACCACAATATATATAATAAGAAAACCATCAACTTGTTTGATTCGCACCAATAAATGTACCTGGACTGCGTAGAGGAGTGGGTCACCACAATATATATAATAAGAAAACCATCAACTTGTTTGATTCGCACCAATAAATGTACCTGGACTGCGTAGAGGAGTGGGTCACCACAATATATTAAAAACCCTGAACTTTTATGAATCGCACCAATAAATGTACCTGGACTGCGTAGAGGAGTGGGTCACCACAATATCTTAAAAACCCTGAACTTTTATGAATCGCACCAATAAATGTACCTGGACTGCGTAGAGGAGTGGGTCACCACAATATCTTAAAAACCCTGAACTTTTATGAATCGCACCAATAAATGTACCTGGACTGCGTAGAGGAGTGGGCACTGGGCACCACAATAAAATATATAAAAAACCTTCAACAGGTCTGCATTACACTACACATACGGCTGCTCCTCCATCCTCTCCATCATATACATGTTGGAGTTTTAGCGTGTGACAACCTCTTGTTTTTGATAATGTCAGTGCATTTTGAATATTTTTCAATTTGCCCCACACCACTGAATGTATTTTATCTATGATACGCATCTATCTATCTTGACTGCGTAGTGTGGTGGCCCCGGTACACAATTTGGTACCGAGGCCACAATATAATTAAAAAACCCTCCACGTGTCAGAATTCCACCAAACAAGTATCTGGACTGCGTAGTGGGGTGGCCCCGGTACCCAACTTGATACCGGGGCCACAATAAAATAAATACACCCTCCACGTGTCAGAATTCCACCAAACAAGTATCTGGACTGCGTAGTGGGGTGGCCCCGGTACCCAACTTGATACCGGGGCCACAATACCTCCTCCAAACATGCTACAGACAATTCGTCATTGAGATCCCATTAAGTATGTTAAAGACAGACAGGGTCCAAGTGTTATTAGTTGACTTTGTAAAGAAAAAAACTGTCCCTGTTGCACATAGTCGTGCAATGAAGACTTACTTTTTCATTTAAAGGCACGATCTTTCAAGTGTAGTGTTTGTAAGTCTAAGTCATATTATACTTTTGGTAAAATTGGTTTTTTTTGTTCCTCTTTATGTTAATTAATTAGTAATAGAATTAAAGTAGGAAATAGAATTAAATAGAATTAAAGTAGGAAATAGAGTGGTATAGAGTTGTAGTGTGGTATAGATAGAGTGGTCCACACAATATAATAATAAAACCCTCAACTGGTCTGAATTCCACCAAACAAGTATCTTGACTGCGTAGTGTGGTGGCCCCGGTACACAATTTGGTACCGAGGCCACAATATAATTAAAAAACCCTCCACGTGTCGGAATTCCACCAAACAAGTATCTGGACTGCATAGTGGGGTGGCCCCGGTACCCAATTTGATACCGGGGCCACAATACCTCCTCAAAACATGCTCCAGACAATTCGTCATTGACAGACCCCAGACAGACAGGGTCGTAGTGTTATTGTTTGACTTTGTAAACCCAAAAAAATGTCCCTGTTGCACTTGCACATAGTCGTGCAATGAAGACTGACTTTTTCATTTAAAGGCACGATCTTTAAAGTGTCAGAAAGAGAGAGAAGACACAGGAGAGGAGAGTTGTAGCTGGGGACCTGGGGTGGAAGCTCCCAGGCTCCCCCAGCATTGCCTGGAAGTCTGAGCGTGGTGACTGAGCCAGGGCAAGGAATGTGTGCCCTGGATGAGGGGGAGAACTCCATGCCACTATAGTGAACCCAAGAGAGAGGGGGACACTGCACATGGAAGAGGCCCTGGAGTGAGGGCTGCTACAAGAGGCATGGTAGCTGTAGTGTCAGATCCTGAGGCTGAGAGTACACAGAGTGACGTGTCAGAGCACAGGAGACATTATCCCCGCAGAGGAGGGATGAGCTGCAGTTGAGAGGTCTGTTGTTGAAATAGGACATGCACACTTTAACAAACCAATCATTTCAGCGACAGGGCCTACCAAACAACTTTGACTGAAATGATTGGTTTGTTTGGGCCCCCACACCAAAAAAGCTATTCATCTCTCCCTGTACAGACTAAACAGGCTCTACTGAGGCAAGATGTCGTCCTCATCCTCAACCTCTGATTCCTCTCCCCCTACAGTGTGTACTTCCTCCTCATCACACATTATCAATTCGTCCCCGCTGGACTCCACAACCACAGGTCCCTCTGTAGTATCTGGAGGGCAGTGCTGTACTTCATTGAGGAATTGATTATTCATTTTTATAAACATCATTTTTTCAACGTTGTGAGGAAGCAACCTCCTTCGCCGCTCACTGACCAGGTTCCCCGCTGCACTAAAAACTCTTTCCGAGTACACACTGGAGGGGGGACAACTCAGGTAAAATAGAGCCAGTTTGTACAGGGGCTTCCAAACTGCCTTTTTTTCCTGCCAGTAACAATATGGACTGTCTGACATGTCTACTTGGATGGTGTCAGCAAAGTAATCATCCACAATTTTTTCTATTGTGACAGCATCCAATGCAGCGAGAGTAGACATGTCTGCAATGGTTGGCAGGTCCTTCAGTCCGGACCAGATGTTATCAGCATCCCCGCCAGTGCCTCTTTTGGGAAAACTGAGCTTTTTCCTCGCAGCCATAGATGTGGAAGAAAATGAGGGTGGAGCTGTTGGCATGTCACGGTCCTCTTCAGAGGACAATCTCCTGACCAGCAGGTCTTTGCACCGCTGTAGATTTGTGTCCGCCGGAAACAGAGACACAACATACGCTTTAAACCGAGGATCGAGCACGGTGGCCAGAATGTATTCCTCTGACTTTAAAAGAGTGACCACCCTCGGATCCTGGCAAAGCGTACGAAGGGCTACATCCACAAGAGCTACATGCTTGCTGTAATCGCAATGGCTTACCAGCTCCTCCCTCACTTTCTCCAGCTGCTTCTGCAACAGCCTGATCAGGGGAATGACCTGACTCAAGCTGGCAGTGTCGGAACTGACTTCTCGTGTGGCAAGTTCAAATGGCTGCAGAACCTTGCACAACACGGAAATCAGTCTCCACTGCGCTTGACTCAGGCGCATCCCCACTCCTTTGCCTATGTCGTAGGTGGCTGTGTAGGCCTGAATGGCCTTTTGCTGCTCCTCCATCCTCTGCAGCATATAGAGGGTGGAGTTCCAGCGCGTCACAACCTCTTGTTTGAGGTGATGGCAGGGCAGGTTCAAGCTTTTTTGATGTGCCTCTAGTCTGCGGTAGGCACTGGCTGAATGCCGAAAGTGTCCAGCAATTTTGCGCGCCACCGCAAGCATCTCCTGCACACCCCTGTCACTCTTCAGGTAATGCTGCACCACCAAATTAATGGTGTGGGCAAAACATGGGACGTGCTGGAAATTGCCCATATTTAATGCCCGCACAATGTTACTGGCATTGTCTGACACCACAAATCCCCATGAGAGTCTAAGTGGGGTAAGCCACTGGGAGATAATTTCCCTCATTTTCTCTAATATGTTGGCAGCGTTGTGCCTCTTATTAAAGCCTGTAATGCACAATGTTGCCTGCCTTTGCATGAGCAGCCATTTTGTAGATGCTGCTACTGATGTAGCTGTTGCTGTTGCTGCGGAAGGGGATGCATCTACCCAGTGGGCTGTCACAGTCATATAGTCCTTCGTTTGCCCAGAACCACTTGTCCACATGTCCGTGGTTAAGTGGACAGTGGGTACAACCGCATTTTTAAGAGCACTGAGGACACTTGATCGTACTTCTCTGTACATTTTTGGTATCGCCTGCCTAGTGAAGTGGAATCTCGAGGGGATTTGGTACCGGGGACACAATACCTCCATCAACCCTCTAAATCCCACTCCACTGATGGCGGACACCGGGCGCACGTCTAACACCAACATTGCAGTTACAGCCGCAGTTATACGCTTTGCAATAGGGTGACTACTATCGTATTTGGTGGTCATGGCAAACGACTGTTGGACGGTCAATTGTTTGGTGAAAGACTTAGCGGTCTTACGACTTCCCCTCTGGGAAGATGACCGACTAACAGCAGCAACAGCAGCAGTGGCAGTAGTAGGCGTACCGCTGCAGGATTCCTCGGATGAATCCCGTATTGAGGAGGACTCAGTCTGGCTGGTGACTTGGGCTGCAGGACTGAATCTGATGGAGATTGTGGAGGAAGTTGACGAGGAGGGTGTTGCTGGTGTGTATCCAACTGGACCACGGGATTTAGGTGTCCCTGTACCGATGAGGGTCCTAGCCCCAGTTCCTGAACTAACCACTGAACTATGAAGGTTATTCAGGTGACGTATAAGGGAGGATGTTCCTAGGTGGGCAAGATCCTTACCCCTGCTTATTTGAGCTTTACATAAGCTACATATTGCCATACATTGGTTGTCTGGATTTGGATAAAAATAACTCCAGACCGAAGAGGTGCATTTTTTGGTCTTCTGACCAGGCATGACGATGGGCTTTTTCATCCCATGGACATCAGCTGTTTCCCCCCCTGGTGCCTCATTTACAATAACCACATCACCATCCTCATCATCAAGTTCCTCCACAGCGCCAGCTACATCATCAATAGCCTCCTCCCGAGCCACCTCTTCCCGTACAGTGATGGGAAGGTCAGGCTTGACAACCACCAACACCCTTGGACTCGCCTTGGGGATTTGTGATAATTTCTCTTTAGAAGGCAGAGTTGTTTGCTGTTTTGTTGCTGACAGCATAACTCTCTTCAATTTTTTGTAGGGGGGGGGAGGAGGAGGAGGGCTAAGATCCGTGGGTGAAGCTGAACCACTAGTCATGAACACGGGCCAGGGCCTAAGCCGTTCCTTGCCACTCCGTGTCGTAAATGGCATATTGGCAACTTTACGTTTCTCCTCAGATGATTTTAAGTTTCTCTTTTTGCTACTTTTTCTTAACTTGGGCTTTTTGGATTTTACATGCCCGGTACTACGAGATTGGGCATCGGGCTTGGAAGACGACGTTGATGGCATTTCATCGTCTATGTCATGACTAGTGGCAGCAGCTTCAGCATTAGGAGGAAGTGGGTCTTGATCTTTCCCTACTTTATCCTCCAAATTTTTGGTCTCCATTATATGTAGCACAAGATACTGCAGAATGTGTGAACTTGGTAATATTGCAGTACCAATGGACTTATAATGCTGGATTGGTTTTGCAAATTTGGTTATAATTATTATATATTTTTTTTTTTTTTTAATTTTTTATTTTTTTTTACTTTTTTTTTATTTTTTACAAACTTGGGAATAATGGGGAAATAACTATGCCCTTAGAAGCACAGAGCACAGGACACAGCACCACTGGACTGAACAGGACACGGCACAGGACCCAGCAGCACTACGGAACTCAGCAGGACAGAGCACAGGACACAGCACCACTGGACTGATACTGCAGAATGTGTAAACTTTGTAATATTGCAGTACCACTGGACTTTTACTGCTGAATGTGTGAACTTGGTAATATTGCAGTACCAATGGACTTATAATGCTGGATTGGTTTTGCAAATTTGGTTATAATTATTATATATTTTTTTTTTTTTTTAATTTTTTTTTTTTTTTTACTTTTTTTTTATTTTTTACAAACTTGGGAATAATGGGGAAATAACTATGCCCTTAGAAGCACAGAGCACAGGACACAGCACCACTGGACTGAACAGGACACGGCACAGGACCCAGCAGCACTACGGAACTCAGCAGGACAGAGCACAGGACACAGCACCACTGGACTGATACTGCAGAATGTGTAAACTTTGTAATATTGCAGTACCACTGGACTTTTACTGCTGAATGTGTGAACTTGGTAATATTGCAGTACCAATGGGCTTATACTGCAGGATTGGTTGTGAAAATTTTGTGGTAATTAAAAAATATTAAAGTAGTTTTTGGTATTTTATAAAAAAAACTTTTTTTTATTTTTTTAAACACAGGGGAATATTGGGGAAATAACTATGCCCTTAGAAGCACAGAGCACAGGACACAGCACCACTGGACTGAACAGGACACAGCACAGGACCCAGCAGCACCACTGACCTCAGAAGGACAGAGCACAGCACACAGCACCACTGGACTGATACTGCAGAACACAGCACAGCACAGCACAGCACAGCACAGCACAGCACTAAACAGCACAGCACAGCACAGCACAGCACAGCACAGCACAGCACTAAACAGCACAGCACAGCACTAAACAGCACAGAACTAAACAGCACAGAACTAAACAGCACAGAGGACCACCTAACACACCCTCCCTCTACCCTGATCAATGCCCGAGTGAAGATGGCGGCGACTAGCGGGGAATTTATAGGATCCGAGTATCGCGAGATCCGACAACGGGATTATGAGTCAGAGCCTCAGTTTCACTTTTGAATTTGGCGCCAATACCCGGATCTGTCTCGGATCCGACTCGGATCCGCAACGTTCGGGTGGGCTCGGATTTCAGAAATCCGAGCGCGCTCATCCCTAATATATATATATATAAAGTGCTTATTTGTAAGAAGGTAAGAGGTGTCAGAACTCATCTCTTTCTGCCCCCTCATTTTTGTTTAGCCCTCTCTTTCTGCCCCCCTCGTTTTTCTGTAGCCCTCTCTTTCTGCCCCCTCCCCCGCTTTCTGTAGTCTGTAGTTACCTTCTATGCTTCTTTTCTCGCTTCTATGCTTGATAGCGGCTCCTCTCACTGGCTGCGTGGTGATGTTACGACACTGTCGGAGCCGGAAGCAGGACACACATTAAGATGCGGTGCTGCACTGTAGCAGCACCGTAGAGAAAAATCCCACTCTGAATCAGCCTGTAGTGTATATGACTCTATTCAACATATTAAAAAAAGTATTGTTACAAGGTGACTGCACTATTAATATAAACCATAAGGGTTATGTTAATGCACCTTATAATTAGTATAATTAATATATAACAAGCTCAGTTGGAATGCACAGCAAAACCTTTATTATGAATTGTAATTTTCAAAATATATTTTCTTACATGTACAATGCTGCTTATATGTGTAAATGTGTGTGTGTGTGTGTGTGTGTGTGTGTGTGTGTGTGTGTGTCTTTTTTTAAATATAGTTTCTGAAATCTATTTTACTCAATGGAACTCATCAGTTCTATTGCACATACGTGTCCTGATCATTACTCACGATACTAAAACATCCCATGTCCCAAAAAAACAGATTTTTTTTTTCACATTCTAAAAATGTAAAAGAAATCATATAAAAGTAATTTGTAGCAGTTAAGTCAAAGATAATTTGTTCTTGTTTTGTAGTTCAGTATGAGGACCAACTAATGTAATCTTTTATTTTTTTAACTACTGATATTTTTTTTAAAAGGGGGAGTGGTGCTATTGTTGGTTTAGGTTTGATAGATAGATAGATAGATAGATATTTGTCATTATTATTATTATTATTATTGTTGTTATTATTATTATTAGTATTAGTAGTAGTAAAAGTGGTAGTAGTATTCGTTGTAGTACTTATTTTATTATTATTATTATTATTATTATCATTATTATTATTATTATTATTATTATTATACTTTATAAATGACCAAATCAACTGTTAGGTATAGAATTTCTGGTAGTGTTTTTCTAAGAGAGTTGGGGAGAGTTACTGGATAAATAAGGACAGATGGACAGGGAAGGAAAGAATCAGGTCACATGCACCAATCTATTTCCCCAGTACAAAATAAGTTAAAAGTAGAAAAAAAAAATTGACCACTTCTGCAAAAAATAGGACAAATAATAATTTATTTATAAAGAAAATGGAAGACTAAAAAATTCCTTGTCATTCATGGGGTAGAATTTCGGACAAAGTGAGAGCTATGCGGAAGGATTTTTGGATGAGTAATGTGGGCATGCCAAAGTCATTTTTAGAGGGGGTGTGGCCTGATTGTTCAGTTTATACTGGGCCCCACATTTCTGCTGGCAGCAATGAAGATATGCACTCTAAAAAAGCAGAATCCTCCTCATGGTCTAAATGAACTTATTATGGGAAGTCACTAAGGATTTCATTTATTTAAGGTCAATACTTGATTGTTAAAATCTTCAATGTGAACAGAATTTAACTAGACCTCCAGCTGGAAGAATCCTTTATTATTGAAAAATGGACTTTGTCTTCTCTGAGCAGGTGTAGTATGTTCTCTGTATTTTTTAAGAGTTTTCTTACGAGGTCCTGCTTCACTGTCATAAATCTAAAAACATTTTCTTCTAATTAGATTCACTGAAAAAATATTGAGAAACTTAAGTAGTGTAAATTACACAATAAGTTGACATCTTTATTCCTCAGTAATTGAGAAACGCTTGCTAATGTGTATTTTAAATAACACTCAGAGCACATTGGACAGACAAACCTAGATAATGCTCATATTGACTAGTAAATCCTAGAAATGGATGAGCCATTAACACCATCGAATATATCAACGCTGTCCATTTTTTTTAATGAGGTGAACTGAATCTATATTGTGACTACATGTTTATGTATGTCATAAAATGGATGTTACAGAGGCACTCAGGGAAGTCACAGAGAAGCTTGAGTGCGTCTCAAGTTGTATAGCCCTGATACATGCAAATATCATCATTTAAACACAAACAAGGAAAGGATGTTTGTATGTCAGACTTAGTTACACTGTTTTGCCTACTATGTTATTTAATGAAATTGCTCATTTTTAAATATATTTTTGTTGTTGTATAGATTATTTAATAATCTATTCAACCAACATAGTACACACTTTTTAGTGTAATACAACTAGCATTGTTTTCTTTTTCTTTATTTGTGCATCTGCTATTTTCTTGGTTAAACAATAGTCCCCATATCAAAACAGTGTCACAGTGCTCAGAAACAGAAACCATAACTGTCTAACTAATTTTTTTTCAGATTATTAATTTAAAGGTGCAATGTTCTCTAAAATAAGGTGTGTATCTTTAACACTTCACAATTCACTCTGGTTACTTCTAAGAAGAGACATCAAATTATTATTTTTTCTTGCAGGTTTTTGCTTCAAGCTGCAATGAATCATTTACAGTTTAAGTGTCATGTAATTATTTTGGCAATCATGGTCACTAGACTAATAGTGTAGTGAGCAGAGATGCTTTGGAACATTTAAAATAAAACCTTTCCCCCTTTTCCTTCCTGTGCCATCACATGACTACTATGGAGCTTAGTGACTGACTGGCTCCCAATAAGGATTGGGTTACACTCCCCTGGTATCAAGTAGAAGCCAATTGTTTCCAGGAGCGCAACACTTTTCTTTGCAGTGGCAGCTATATAAATCTCACCTATAAGATGAGCTCCTGAAAATAATAGCTGAATTTCTGCAACACATTAAAAATTGAAAAAAACATAATTTAATTTCTGGCATATATATCAGTTGTGATGTAAGTAAGGTTTTTTTTTAAAGAATATAGCAAGAAAATACAGGGACGATCTTTAGGTGAACTCAGTGAAACTACAGCTATGCCCTTCCTTACGTTACCTGACATACAAAGCCAGAGAAAAATGTTTAGCACCTTGAAAGATCAGAAACTCACATTTGTACTTTAGAAGTGTGAGATGAACATATTTTTGCAATAATGGCAGCTCACATCATTGCTGAATGTGAGTATAACATACCTTGGAACAGAGATTTGGTCATACCTGTATTTCACATTTTATTGTTAAATAATTAAATATTGACCATTTTTGTTATTGATTTTTTATTTTTTCCAGGTCATACGCATTTTCTGTATGCCTGTGATAATCCATTTATTTTCAGCATTTTTCATTTTGTCACACTATGTATCATGCATTGATTCATACATTCCCAAAGCAAATAATCAACCTGTGTTCTTACATATTTAAGTTTTACTTCTCTAACCCCCAACAATAAATTATGCTTAATGTATTGTTGTGGAACAAATTTGGAGTTTTTCCATGTATAAATATTGATTTGAACATAGTGATTTATATTGTAATCTAAAGCTCCTGCTTATGCTCATTAGAGGAGACGATGACACAATCACACAGGAAAACAAATGAGTGTGTACTGCTCCTCCTTTGTTGTGACCGTGGAGAACATCACTGGGTCATTTTTAGGGCAATGGTTTAGAAGCGTAACTCAAATGTAAAGTTAACTTGAACCGTTCATTTATTCTCTTGAATAAAAAGAAAATCTAATACACTAGGTACAAAGTTTTTAGAATACATTTCAATGAATATAGTGTTTATGGGATACTGTAGGTACTGTACTTAATGGCAGTAATACATGAAGGTTAGCTGGTACAGAGGAAAGAAAGTACAGCAAATGTATCATGGTACAACACTCCTATCAGAGATAATGAGATATGTTTTCCTTCAAAGGAATGCCAATTATTTTTAGGTTTCCATCCCACGATTTATCTGTTTTTATTTACAATTCATATACATAGTAGATATTTAATATACAAGTTTCTTTTGAAAGGTTAATGGCACCGAGCTAGTTGCAGAGAAGTTATAACTATGAAACAAAGCAGTGGAGTGTTAAGACTGGGAATTTTTATTACATTATTTTCTTTTCATGCTACGTATTGTTACTGCGTTACTCAGGTGGCTCAGACTGTTTAGATCAGGGTTTCCCAAACCCAGTCCTCAGGGCTCCCCAACAGTGCAGGTTTTCCAGATCACATGTGACATAATTAGGACCACCTGTGGATCTGTTACAATGTGTCAGTCAGTAATGAATACACCTGTGCTCCAGCAAGGAGATATGGAAAACATGCACTGTTAGGGAGCCCTGAGGACTGGGTTTGGGAAACTCTGGTTTAGATGATCCCGCAGTGACCTGAATGCCCCAGCCCACCCTAATTTTTCTTTTTTTCCTTCGGTAATGTGGTGGCTCCCAGTCTGCACTGGGACCTCATTACCGTGTTATGTGCTCCCAGTCTATCAGTAACTGGGAGCTGCTATATAAAGCCAAGAAGCAGGAAAGGAGGAAATGACAAGGTAATATTTTTTTTCTGCATTTTATTATTTGTTATAGTGTCATACATAGGCTTTCTTTCTTTAAAATTTTGTTCTACTGCACTAGAACATTTATATGACCACCACTTTTTTATTACTGGTGATCACATTATACTGTGGGTAAACGGGGAGGTTTGTGTATTGTAAATGCAGAAGCTGTTAAAATAGCTGATAAAATAGTGCATAAGAAGCAGCGGCCTCCTGTAATATTACCATGCGGACAAAGCGTTATGTTCCATGCTGGAGAGATCTTAAGGAGTATAGTACAGGAGCAGGCCAATGAAATCAAGACATTCAATGTATTTTCAGCTTGCTTGTAACTAACCCTGCCCCAGGTAACATACTGTAAATTCAAGAAGACAGAGTACATTAATACTGTGTGAACCTATTCTCAGGAATGGTGTAATAGCATGCGATGCCCCCTTGCCAGGGTAGTAATGTTCAATGTTTCCCCAGGGGCATGTGGGGAGGCCTGATTAGCATGTAGAGGGCAGGTGGGGTCTGAGGGGCATGTTGAGGCATGTGGTGGAGTTTTGGAGTACATGTGGGATCTGAGGGTCTGTGGGAGTCTGAGCGCATGTGGGATGATTTTGGAGCATGTGGAATGTCGGAGTGGCATGTGGTGAAATTTTGGAGCAAATGGGGAGACTGTGGGCGCATGTTGGGATGTGTGATGTATGTGTGCCAAGGTAGATTTCGGATTGTGTCGGGGGGGCTGCTGTCTGTCTGATTTGTACTTGGCCACACAATTTCTGGTGGCAGCCCTGGCTTTACCTGCTGGAACCAACACTTCCAGGTTTAACAAAAGAAGAGTTATTAGATAGGAATGACCAGGGATGCAAGTCTTGAAATAAAATAGTTTTACTGATTATTCTCATAAACAGATTTACAGCGTTTCATTCAAAAATTGAGTTAAAGACCTTAGCAACACATTGTAATATAGGTGTGTTTGAATTCGCCACACAATAAAAGTTAAAAAAACCTCTGCTTTTGTACATTATACCATTACCTATCTAGGTGTACATATTCAAGTGCAATTTATTGTGATATCGACCGGTGTATTTGTTAAAGAAAAGTTAATATGTTTATGTGTGTTTGCAACAACGTCATTACATTGGCAATGAAGATAATAATAAAATTTAGCAAATTGTCAAAAAGCAAGAAAATGTATTATCAATCTAAGAAAAATGAATTTTGACGGGAATTATACAAATGTCTTTTCAAAATGGGTGATGAGCCCTCTATTTCTTGAGTATTGACAATAAATGGTGGAAGCATATCTGAATTCCCTATAGTACTTCCACTATGATTCGCTGCAATATTACCAAAAGCAGCTTCACCAGTGGAAAATTTATTAAGATTTACCTTTGGGACCCATTGCCCATGTTCTAGTATATTGTAACTGGAATTGTAACTGGAAGTTATGCCCTCAAAAAAAAAAAAATGTTCAAAAAAATACATAAAAATTAAAAAAAAGTATCTATTACCCCTAATTTCCAAAGAGGAAGATATCAGATGTTTGCATTTAATTACATTTCAAGTAATTGAATTTAATTTAATTTGTATTCTCTACTTTCTTTGCATTAACTTATATTTTTAGTGCAAATGTAACTTTTGCATTTATCAACACAATATTCTCTCTTGTGTATATGATAATTTGTGGCATTATTATATTTTGGACAAATAGACAATTACTACTGTCAATCCACATCCCCAGAAGTACTCTGGAGTGACAGCGGAAACAGCAACATTTTAATGTTACACTGCTGTGAAACACTCTCAATATAAACTGCGGTTACCTGGTTGAAAAAATTAAATAAAAAAATTCCCCTGTGACCTTGTTCGAAGTTATCCAGGGAGTCACCCTGATTCAATGTTATGAAACTTAGCCTAGCACAGAGGCTTATAAGGTACCGGTCCGTCTGAGTCGGATGGGGGAGGTCTCATAACTGTGTTTTAAATTGTAATATGTTCTTGTTGAGAGAAAGACTGCACAATGTAGTATGTTTAATAGAAGGAATTCTTCATAAGAAGTATCTTTCTGAACATTTTCTTCTTTACTCTCCTAAAAAGTATGTTTATCCGCTCTTAGTAAAGTGTGATTCATATCAGATACTGAATGATTACATTACTTTCAGATGAATTATGTGATTGAGTGTCTATCACTTAACATTCACATGTAACAATGTCACAATGTCACAATGTCATTCCAAATCACTTGTGTGGGCAGGACAAGTGCTGTGTCATAAAGTGCATTCTCTACAGTCAGTGGGGTGTTGAATTCTACCATATGCCTCAAAGAAATGGGCTTCATTGTAATTTCAATGCAGAATCATATTGCACTCAGTACAGAAAACCAGATCTTGATACAATTTCCTGTGAAGTTTTACAAGCATTCTTAATGCACATTTTCAGACCATGGGTTTGATGCATAGATGGCCACAAAATGTAATGAAATTAATCTCTAAAAAAGAGCACAGACAAAAGAAGCGCATTTGAGCCCATATGCAGAGTCATTGCAACCCGAGATGCATCCACTTCTATAGCAGCAGCCTATCTGGTTTGCAATACGTCACCATCATCAGTGAGTAAGTGCTAAACATATGTTTCCTACAGGAATATATGTGTGTTTCTGCAGGTCTGCATGAACCGCATTTGCGTAAACACACTATGGGGCATATTCAATTGTTGGTAAATCCCGCCGCGGAAAAACTAATACAAGTAATACGGTAAAATCTAGCTGGATGTCAGCTCGCCACTCAAGGAGCTGCGAACTGAAATCCAGCGAGTAAATTACCGTATTAATGGTTTTTCCCACGCACAATTACCGTAATAACGGTAATCGTGCGTGGACCGCAGGATTTTCGGCGATACCACCGACAATTGAATATGCCCCTTATACTGTACTCGGCCAACATTAGAAAGACCCTTCCCTCCTCTGTACCAGCTCTCCAGATGCAGGCATGCAAAAGTGCGCAAGATACACTACGCAAACATGCGTACGTCCTACTCTGCATCAGTCCAGTGCCTTTTTGCTCCTGCCATACCTTAACAGTTCTACACATTTAGCCTTTATATTTTAGTTGAGTACTTTTTATTTTTCCATAGCAGAGCTGTTTTCACAGTTCTTCAGCAAAAGCCTGTACGAGACTTATTTCTATACTCCAGCAGTAACATACCAACTGATGAAATTTATCAGGCAGTGACATTAGGTTCAGGTGGGCTTAAAGCAGATTGATTCATCACAAGACCTTCAGGGATAAGGGGTAAGGCGTGCTTTCATCAATATATATGTCTTCTGAAAAACCTACAGGGCTCTTATTTCATTCAAAGTCTAGCCTTAGCAGCATGAATTTATGCTCGCAGTAACTCCAAGTTTGGGTGACAATGGTAGTTTTATTTTCTTAATGGAATTGAAAATGTGAAGGGAGTTCTGTTTTTCTCTTTGTAAAATGACATTTTTGTAAAATGCAATATATAAGTAAATAGTTAGCACTAGTTATTTGGATTATTGGCATATGATGCATACAATGCAACACTTGATTATTATTGTAACTTACGAATTAACTTCAAACAACCAAAACTACAGTTTTGCCAGTTTTACCTGATGCTAATTATGGATTGAGGATTAATTTATTTGTTTATTAATGAAAATATCAAAAACACATATCCTGTTTATATTCACCAAGATGGCATTTCCTGCAGTAACTCAGCAAGATTTTAGATTATTGATCTTGCGTACTGCTCAGCCTGTTGGGAAACTATAGCTCCCATAAACTTCAATTACCCTGTGGTTCCATGCAGATTATTGATTATTTTTCACTCAAAACTAGCTAACTTTGAAGTCCGGGTACATAGTATCACTGATGCAAAATGCTAGCTACCAATAATTTTCACTTTCACATTTTCAAATTTTACGAATGTCTTATCCACAGCACCCTCATCCCCCCATTCACACAAACCATTCCCCATTTACTTTGCCTGCTTGGCGTGTTATAGTGTCCAAGCCTGGGAACGTATAAACACTGTGGTCATCCATGTGGAAAAGGAACCTTGTGCTCGCGACAACTACATGCATTAAGAACCGGTTACAAACCATATTTTTGGATATGCTGGGATTGTGACTCTCAAAGTGAATTGTACACAGACTGACTCGTCTGTGCTCGATCAGATATATAAAAAAATCTTGCTAGTTGTTCACCTGCTTGACTTGAACCTAGTAATGGTTTCTGGCTGTATCAAGTGGGAACAGTTTCTTTAAACAACCAAAGTTGGTTTTTTAAGAGTCATCATTTTCCTTCTTACCAGGTTGGGTGATTCTTCATGAGCAGCATAATATTAAGAGGAAAATGTAACTTTTACTCATAATCTCAACTTCTCTTCCTCTAGCCTCATGTTGATATGCTTTTTGCCCTGTGTTGACAGTTGGAGCAGTTCAATTAAAAAAAGGTATGTTTCTGAAACATGCACTGATTGAACCACAACTTGTACACCCTAGAGTTAAAGGCGACTGTGCTGGAATCTGACAAAGTGCTGCCTGAACTTCCGCTTCTCAACTCAAGAACACAAGTTGCTGCAGCTCATGCAGATGTTAATTCTCCAGAATTGTGGATGTCACAGCCAAGGATCCCTCAAGGTTCTACTAATTGGAGGTGGAGATTATTGGATTGCAATTACATTTCATTAGATTTTGTTACAATTTAAGCCCCTTCCAATAGCCCTTCTACCAGTATCAGTTTTTATCTTGGTTGCCCAGTCTGTATGGATAACTACAATATGTTAGACTTCTTTCACTACAAGATGTATAAAATATTATGGGGTATATTTACTAAACTGCGGATTTGAAAAAGTGGAGATGTTGCCTATAGCAACCAATCAGATACTAGTTATCATTTATTTAGAACATTCTACAAAATGACAACTAGAATCTGATTGGTTGCTATAGGCAACATCTTCACTTTTTCAAACCCGCAGTTTAGTAAATATACCCCTATGAGTCTGTTAAAAACCAAAGTTGCCTTATACAGTGTCATGTTTAATCATGAAATACCATTCTATAAAATATTTATGCCTATTGTATGTTCTTTTCATATTTACTAGTGGTTGCTGAATTGTGGTGCTCCAAAGGTATAAAGTGCCTACTGATATGCTGAATACAATACAGTGAAATGAGGATTTGCTGAACACAACTCTGCAGCGCTTTACTGGGATATCAAAACTCTTACAAATATGTTTTATCTATTTCTTTTCTGTTGTGATCTTGTTTCCAAGTTCTTTTGTTAGTCAACAGGGATTTATGTAATCGTAATACATTATATATTATTCTGAATTGGTGAAACATTGAATAAAAGAACAAATGATAACATGCATTTTGTGAATGCTGGAGTTCATAAATCAGCCCGTTGAAGTGACAAAAACATGGGGGAAAAAGAGAAGTACGCTACAGCAAGGCTCACTTACGGCTTGTCTCTTTGTTACGTCTTTTATATGATTGCTTATTTCAATAATGAGAGATAATAATGTCTTGGACACTTCTTCACTGTTAGGTTTTAATATGGTCTCAGCAGGATATAACGTGTCTACCTTGAAATGTTTCAAGGGCTATGCCAGTTGGATGCAACAAATGTAAAAATTATTTCCCTAAAGGTTTAATTCAGTGAAAGTTTCTTAAAAATTCAACGTATTTCCTGTTTAAATGTATTACACAGACTGTAACTGTAATATGGCTATTTCACGTAAATATATTCAAAAGGGACTGCAATCAAAATCAATGATTACTTAACGGAGGCGGCTTTAATGTATGCATGAGTATACAGATGATCAAAGGAAATTTATGAGCTGTCTATGAAAAACAGGATGCCTTTTTTTGTTGCAAAAATATTTATTTCCCGTAGTTAAATTTGGGAGGAGACTTAACATGTTTGCTTCTCTCGTTCTTCTGTTGTTGAATGTTTATTTCACAAAAGCAAGACATCTCAAGGAAAATATGCAACAGATTGTATCTATAAATGGGAATGAGACTGCACCCATGTGCAAAATAAAACAACACACCCTAAAGAGCTTGTGGCAGGAACATCATGCCATCTGCTCTGTACCTTACACCTTATCCTAAAATAAAACCGATGAAAGATACTAGAGAAAGCAATGCTATGTATGCAGAATGAGTGCTCCAGGGCACTGTAACCACAGTACCTTTCACAAGATATAAGGAGAGAGTTTGACAACAAGCTATCAATCATATTTTAGGTCTGTGCTGTTGTTTAGGATATTGAAGACCTTTTCTGGCGGTTGCAACATTGTATTATACATCACATTTTGTTGAAAAAAACAGAACATTTTGCACCTGCATATTTTTCATGGATACCATGCAGCCCAAAGAACACTGCAAGTAAAGCACAATGTGCATATACATACAGGCATGAACCAATGTATTTCATAAATTATTTGTCAATTGACTTATATGCAACATTAGGGAGGGTCAATGCAGCATTTCATTAGGAAAATGTAAAAGTTTGAATTAATGATGGTGGTGGGCCAATTGTGAAAGAAGGGCGTGCTTAGCATTAATGTTTTAAATGTCCAAGTTATGTGCTATAAAGCTTTGCCTCACAAATTGCAATAATCAAGGACAGATGCATAGATGTACAATAACTGCTCAATGTGGGCGTAAATATATGGAAGCATTGACCTGTGACATACAATCTGTTTATTATAGAGATGCTCACTGACCCCTGTGAAGTGGTTTTGATTTTGGATCTGGATTAGCTTTGTGTTTTGGCTTTGGCAAAACCACCCTTGTTTGTTTTGGTTTTGGGTTTGGTTTTGGATCTGTATTTTTTTGGGGGGGGGAATTGCTAAAATATGCTAAAATCACATAATTTTGCTATTTTTTGGTCCTATATTATTATAACCCACAATAACACTAATTTCAAGTCATTTTCATTCAATTTTTACAGGTCACACAAGTCACAATATTATTTTCATACACTTTTGGACCAATGCTGCAGCGATCTGGCTGGATGGTAAGCGACAGAGCAATGACTCAAACACACAGCAGTTCCTAGCACATCTAGGACACATTGGCACACAGCAATGGCAGAAAAGAAAAGTGGGGCAAAATGGAATTGTCCTTGGATCATAAAACCAGTTATGGTTAATTTGAACGCTCCACGTGTTTCTTGGATAAGTGAGGTAATTCTACAGCTAATACATGGCAAGGAGGACTGACCCCCCTGGGATGTGTGCTTTTATCAGGCACACACCAATTCAGTGTGCCAGACAATGCACTAAAAAGAGCCATTGTAATTCACTGCAAAAAGAAGTGAACTTCGAATTTCCTCAAAATGAAAATATAATTAGGTACCTTGGATGTAAAGTGCATATTACAAACACTTGCTGAACCAGCAGCAAAGTGGAAGGTAATACATATACACGTCTATTTAGATATCCATGCTTACATTACTTCTGCAAACAATGTTGTTAATTAAACTGCTGTCTTTATACGCTATAAAATAATCCTCCACCATTCTTTATATGTTGATAGTTTATACTGATAGTAGAATCAGGTGGAGTTACAGCACAGATGTCAATAATTCTGGTTAATACTTTTACAGTAGACAAGACCAGATATCAAAATGTTGTGCTGAGTCATCTGCATCATCAATGGGTGTCTAAGATTATTGCAAAGCACACAACAGTATATAGCACATGTAGATAACATTGGCACAGCGGTAACTGAAAGGAAAAATGGTGCAAGATGGAATTGTCCTTGGGCCCTCCCGCTCACCCTTATGTTGGGTCTTAAAAAGGACATGCACACTTTAACAAACCAAGCACTTCAGCCACAAAAGTGCCACTCCTTGTGGCTGAAGTGCTTGGTTTGTTTTGGCCCCACAAAACAAGGTAACAATGGCCTTAAGCCACCTAAGGTAACAGTGCTGTTAATTAACTCTACTGTGGCAAGATGTTGTTGTCATCATCCTCAGCCTCATCCTCACCCTCATCAGTGTGTACATCATCCTCACACATTATTAATGCATCACCGCTGGAATCCACCATTACAGAAGTCTCAGTATTTTGAACTAATTGGCATGAAAGTCCTTCCTCGTGGAACTTGAAGTTCATTTTTTCACATTTTGAGGAAGTAGCCTCCTACGCCGATCACTGACAAGGTTCCCGGCTGTGCTAAAAACTCTTTCTGAGTACACACTGGAGAGTGGGCAGCTTAGGCAGTGCAAAGCGAGTTGGTACATGGGTCTACAAATTCACATTTTTTCCTCCCAGTATGTAAAGGGACTGTCTAATGTGTCTATTTCTATGCCGTCGTGAAAATAATCCTCCACCATCCTTTGGATGTTGATAGTAGGATCAGTTGGAGTTACAGCAGAGGTTTCACTTTTTTTGGTCAATTCTTTTAGACCAGACCAGATGTCAAAATTTGATGCAGAGTCATCTGCATCATCCCTGGGTCTCTTTGGAAAGTTAAGTTTTTTCCTAGCAGCAGTTGAGTGAGAAACTGAAGGAGGAGATGCCGTCCTGTAACATAACACTTGAGCTGCCATCTTGTATCTCTTCAGATCTGGGTCAGTTGGAAACAAAGAAAAGACATAGGTCTTAAACCGAGGATCAAGGACACTCGCCAAAATGTAGTGATCCGATTTCAAGATTTTGATAACTCTTGGATCCTGGTGAAGCGAATAAAGTACTTGATCTACAAGTCCAACATACTTAGCGGAATTGCTTTGTTTAATCTCCTCCTTTAGTTTCTCAAGCTGCTTTTCCAAAAGTCTAATTAAGGGAATAATTTGACTCACAGTGTCTGAACTCACTTCATAGGTGACTATTTTGAATGGTTTCAGCACCTTGCACAACATGGAAAGTATTCTCCACTGCGCTTGACTAAAATACATGCCCCCTCCTTTCCCAATGTCATGGCTTGTGGAGTAAGCGTGGATGGCTTTTCGCTGTTCTTCCATACGCAGAAGCATATACAGGGTGGAATTCCACCTTGTCACCACCTCTTGCTTCAGTTGGTGGCAAGGCAAATTAAATTGCTCTTGCAGCTACTGCAATCTCCTACACGCTGTTATCGAATGCCAGAAATGTCCAGATATTGTACAGGACATGGACAGCATCTCCTGCACGTCCCTGTCATTTTTTAAAAAGCTTAATGTGTGAGCAAAACAGGGAATGTGATGGAATTCACCTAGCTGTAATGCTCTCAAAATATTAGTGGCATTATCAGAAATGACATATACTGAGGAGAGTTCAAGCGGGATAAGCCACGTTGCAATGACATCCCTTCTTTTTTGTAACAGATTGTCAGCTGTATGCCTCTTAGTGAAACCGGTTATACACAGAGTAGCTTGCCTCTGACAGATGTGACGTACTTGGGTACATGCTGCTGCTGTTCCTGCTGGTGAAGGCGAATCACCAACCCAGTGGGCTCTCACAGTCATATAATCTTTATTTTACCCAGTTCCACTTGTCCACATATCTGTGGTTAAGTGTACAGTGGATAGAATTGCATTTTGCAGCCCAATAAAAAATTTTACGAACCTTCTCGTAGAGGTGAGGAATAGCTTTTCTACTGAAATGGTGTTGTGATGGAATTTGGTAACAGGGACGCAAAACCTCAAGCAATTGACTACAACCAGCTGCATTAATAGAGGATATTGGATGCAGATCTAATACGAGCATAGTCGCCATGGCGTCTGTGATCCGCTTTGCGACTGGGTGACAGCTTTCATAATTGCTTTCTCTTGCAAAGGATTGTTTAACAGTCAAATGTTGTAAAATACTAGTAGTCTTCTTCTTGGTCTGCTTCTGGGATGAAGATTCACCCCCAGCAGCAGCAGTGTTAATAATGCTCAAGAATTGTTCAGAGGAATCAAGGATAGTGCAGGAGTCATCTAGCCTTAGCAACTTGGATGCAGGACTAACTCTACGCTACTGAGGATATTGATGAGGATGGTGTTGTGGGAGTAGATTGTAGGTGTTGGGATGTAGGTAAGGGAAGGGTCCAAGCTGATGATGGACTGCTTGTTGTTTCATAATTTCAGATTTTCCCAACACCTTGCCATGAACTCGCGTCAAATGGCATAACATGGATGAGGTTCCTAGATGGTTAAGGTCCCTACCTGGACTGACTGTGGCTTTACATACACTGCAAATGGCTGGACAAATGTTGTCAGGATTTGGGTACAAACAATTCCACACTTAAGAAGTGGCTTTTTTGGTCTTATGTCCAGGCATGAAAATGGCCTTCTTCTTATCACGTGCCAGAACTGCTTCCACTGGTGCAGGACTTACACAAACAATATTATCCTCATCAACATCCTCATTAGCGCCCTCGTCGGCTACACAAATATCCCCCTCATCCTGTTCCAATTGTAAAGGGGCATCCTCAATTGGTGTAGCACTGGCTACACTCGGGCTGTTCAAGCACACATCAGCAGAAATGCTGAAAGGGGCCTTCTTTATGGGTACACTATCAGATTGGTCATGATTAAACATAGACTCTCCTCAAGGATTGGTGTCATTTCTGAATCTGAGCATACATTTTCCTCTAATGAATTACTGTTTTCTTCCAGCTTGGCTTTTACACGTAACAGTACTTGTGCACCACTTTTGGAGTCCGAATTACTTGGTCTTGCTTTGTCAAAAGTGACCTTACAAGAAGAAGCCTCAGTAAAAATTTTAGATCTCGCACTCATAAAGAAAGGCGAAAGCCTCATTCTTTCTTTGCCACTGCCTGTGTAGAATGGCATGTTGGCAATTTTTTTTCTTCCGGCAGATAACTTTTCATGGATTACAGCTCTTTTTTTCATCACCATGATAAAAGGTGTTTTTTTAATGTATTTTTCCCTGATTTAAAAAAACAATGTACTTTTACATAGGCTTTACCAGATGACGTACAGGGATTACTATCATCAGGACTGGTAGCAGCAGCTGCTTGCTGCTCCTGCTCTTCTGTGTACTGCTGTGAATCCATTTTGGTGAAAATTCAGAAAAAAAGCCTGCAAGGACTTGTATATTTTTATTTCAGCAATGACAAAAATAGCAACGCAGCTCTTCTTTTTGGGTGTATATAACACCTTACACTTATTGGTGCAAATTCAGAAAAAAAGCCTGCAAGGACTAGTATATTATATTTGTATTTCAGCAATGACAATTTCAGCAATGGCGCTCTTGTCTTTGGGTGTATATAACACCCTACACTTTTTGGTGCAAATTCTGACAAAAAAAGCCTGCAAGAACTTGTGACTTTAGATTTCACCAATGACAAAAATAGCAACGCAGCTTTTCTCTTTGGGTGTATATAACACCCGATCACTCTATCCTACTCCTTCTGTATCCCTCTCTCAAATGACGCTAGATTGATGTAGAGGGTGGTATTTATACATTCCAAAACTCACGAGATCCGAAAACCGACGACGCCACGATGACTTTTGCCTCGTTTTTGAATCCAAAAAAGCGCAAAAGTACCGAGCCGACTCAGATTGATACTCGGATCCTCTAAGTTCAGGTTGGCTCGGTTTTCGGGAAACCGAGCCTGCCCATCTCTAATTTATTATCTATAGACACACTGCACTTGCTCTTACTTATGTAATCCCTCCAATTGTACACGATTGCAGAATATGTTTGCTTTATGCATTATTAGCAATAATTATGGTAGTTGGAGGCAATCCCTGTATAAAACACGCAAGGGCATGTAAAAAATCGTAATAATACATCAATTTAAAATAATTGAATTGTATTAATGTATATGTCCCATACTGTCATTTAGACAAATAAATTACACAGTTCAATAGCCAGTATATATTTTATACATTTTTCAGTAGAGTTCCTTCAGTGGAGCTTTTTTTGGCTATAATGTTGCGATTTATTAATTTTGACTTATTTTATTAATTAGTGTTAGATTCTTTCTGTGTATATTTATATATACATAGTAATTGTTTTCAGGACATTTTGTTTTGTTTTCTGTTTTTACAGCACTATCCAGTCTAATTTTGACCTTGACAAACTGAACTAATTTATACTCTGAAACATACTCAAAATAACTTGACATAGCTGTAGAGTTTATCATGACCACTGTGTACCAAGTCTACTTGTTAACCTGGAAACTCCAAATTGCATCCTGGCTTTTACTACTTTACATTTGACATGTGAGTTGTGGAACCAAATGCATCCCATTTATATAAAAAAATAACTGCACCTTATTTATTACCTAACACAATAATGCTATTTACTAACATTGTGCAGATAGCACAATCAAGCTACAAGTCATGGTATTCAATTCATCATTATTTTTAATTTAAGCAGGGCAGATTAAAGCAAATATTTTTTTACAGATTACAACAATTGTGCAATATAATTACATCATTAATAAACTTTTAAATAGGAAGTTTTATAATATAGCAGTGCACTAAGATGGCTAAAAATATATCACATTCACAGTCTGAAAATAACTGGGAAATTGTTAAATCCAGAAGATTAACAAGACAAAATATACTTCATAATTGACAGTTTTATTCACAGGTCAAGGGTATAACTACTATACGGTACAACTTCTATGGGGCCCACAGCTGAGAGTGGTCCACCTTCACTTTTAAAGTCCCATGTGACTATGAGTTTTTCAACATTTGGCGGTACATGGGGGCCCTTAAAAAAACTGCTATGTCGACCACAAATGCCTATTTATGCATCTGATCATGGCACTATCTGAGTGAAGTAGGTAAGTTCTCCCCGTGTTTGCATAGGTTTCCACCAGTTTTCCAAACTTCCAAAAACATACTAGTAGGCTAATTGACTTTTAATGAAAAATAACCCTAATGTATGTTCAGGTGATAGATTTTTGTCGATGAGCTCTAATATAGAGGGGACTAATTTGAACGACTGAAAATTCTATACAAAAGCATTGCATAATATGTAGGGGCTATAAATGAAGGATAGTAGTAATAATAGTAATAAATAGTTCTTACATGTGTGTAGTTTAATTTTCTAAGTAAAAGGGATTAGTTATTAGTTCAGTTTTAACTCTAAACCCCATTCCCGCAACTAGTCTGGGATCTACATCTGGGACCTACTCCTTTCTGCAGATCTACACCCCCTTTGTGTACGGCGCTGCGGAAATCTTGTGGCGCCTAACAAATAAATTATAATAATAATAATAATAATAATAATCTACAAACATACTCCCATTGTGGGCACCTATTAAGGATAATTTTCGACAACCTGAAAGAGCATAGCTTATACTCAGAATTCTCCAGGCTGCAGACAGTGGCTAATTGGACAGGAATACAACATGCCCATTCACCTGAAGAATCCAGTTAGGTAGAGTTTAGGTTTAGGTTGAAAAATAACTAATGCAGGGAGTATAATTAACAATAATATTAGTACACATTTTGTATTGTATTTTTGTGTCTACACAAAGAACAATCAGAAAAGAGAATATACTGTTTACCTGTATTAACTAATTATTATGCCTATATACCACTGAAATATATCTAATTATTATTTTTAAATCTAATTTCAAACAATGGACAATAACATAAACTTTGTAAAATGACTAATTTAACTATCAAGTGCCCATTTTGTGGAGAAAATAATTGTTTGAAAGTAATACACAAAAATATGTATTGCTTAAGATGAATGTAAATGGTCATCATTATTTTATGGTACAGTTGTCTATACAGATTACATTTTGCAGCCTTAAGTGTATTATTTAGTGAACATAGTGTAAACAGTGACTGGATGATAAAAGCAAATGTCAATATCAACGTAATATAATGTTTTAACCTCATTGCTGCAAAGGCATTTTTCATCATTGTGCTGAGCCTATTTTAGGCTCTTCGCATTCCTCCTTCAATATCAGTAATTTTCCAATGCAGTACCCACACAAATCAGACCTTGTCTTTTTCATATTGGTGTTTCACAAAATACAATTATTATTATTACTACCATTTATTTATATAGCGCCACTAATTCCGCAGCACTGTACTCACTCTGCTGTTCTCACTCTCATCAGTCCCTATCAGTTCACTCACTCTCATCAGTCCCTGCTCCATTGGGGCTTACAGTCTAAATTCCTTAACACACAGAGACAGGCAGACACATAGACTAGGGTCAATTTGATAGCAGACAATTAACCTACCAGTATGTTTTTGGAGTGTGGGAGGAAACCGGAGCACCCGGAGGAAACCCACGCAAACACGGGGAGAACATACAAACTCCTCACAGATAAGGCCATGGTCGGAAATTAAACTCATGACCCCAATGCTGTGAGACAGAAGTGCTAACCACTTAGCCACCATGCAATTGATATCTTTGTAACACAAGAACAGAAAGCACAGTGTCTATAGAGTGGTGAATCTTCTCTTTCAAATTATTTGTTTCCTATTTATTTGCTAAAAAAGTTGGGCAATCAGTTGAAAAGATGAAATTTTCATACCTTTTTAAATATCTACAGGTCCCCCCAATAAAAAATGGTACCTTATTTGTATGAATTGAGTTTTCATATTTGTAGCCCTGGCACCACCTATGCTACTACCACTTTTTTTCAGTATTTTTCCCCCAAGTATTAGATGAGCACAAAAAAACAAAAAAAATCATCATCATCATCATCAATTATTTATATAATGCCACTAATTCCGCAGTGCTGTACAGAGAACTCACTCACATCAGTCCCTGCTCCATTGGTGCTTACAGTATAAATTCCCTAACACACACAGAGAAAGAGACTAAGGTCAATTTGATAGCAGCCAATTTACCTACTAGTATGTTTTTGGAGTGTGGAGGAAACCCACACAAACATGGGGAGAACATACAAACTTCTCGCAGATAAGGTCATGGTCGAGAATTGAACTCATGACTCTAGTGCTATGAGGCAAAAGTGCTAACCACTAAGCCCCCATGCTGCCCAAAGGAAGGAAGATGGGGAAGGAAACAAGACAACTTATGAAATGAGTTATCAATCACCTTTCTAATCAAAGTGAAATGTGCACTAGTTTCCAGGATGCAATAAACGAGTGACTAAATAAAAATGGATGAAAGGGGGATGTAGGGGAGTGGGATCATGGCTCTTAAAGTGCCCCCCCTCTGTTTAGTAAAAAAAATATATATATTTATTAAAACAAAAAATGTTTATTATTACTACTTTATTACTACTATTATTATTATTATTATTATTATTATTATTATTATTATTATTATTATTATTATTATCTGTTGACAAGCAATATTTTTGCTTACTCCATACCAAGATATTCACCAAATTAACAATCACTAATTAAATCTACTGTATTTCTTTCTTGTAACTATAAATAACCTTGTCTTTTATAAATGTAAAAAATATTAACAATTTCCCACAGAAAAATTATAGTGGATGTTAGAGCAATGCACTATATATAATACAATGGTCAATTCACCCATATTTACACTAATGGTCAATAACTGCTTTTTCCATTACCATGGCATGACAATTTACTGACAAGACCATATGTGTATAGATTATCTATTATTCACAGGAAAGCAACAGGCAGCCCACACAGTGTCAAGAATGACAGCACAATATAAATTAGTTTATTCATTACATCTGACAACAATAACATCAGTTGGTCAGGGATAAAGAAACCAAAATGTTACTTTTTTACAGTAATAATTCTGTACTGTTGATTATTGCAGATTTACAGTATTTATCATTGATAATAATGGTCTTATAGTGAATACATAAATGAATTATATAAGAAAGCAATTAAAGTATGATTCCAGACCACAGTAACAAACTATGACCCAGAAGCTGCAAAGCTGGTTATTGAATTTAATGAGACCATAACAGGTTGTTAATGCCTTTAAGCTCTCCTTAACATTAAGAGGTTATGCTCTAAGATAGGTAAGGTAGTGTTTAGCGTTAGGAAATCATAAGGATGAGAGGACGCAAATGAAATGTAAACACCTAATTATATTATATATTATGCCATATTTATGAGTGTATATCAAAAATGCATTCACATCAGGTACCTTTTATAACATTTAATATTTTGCCAGATTTCCTTTGACCATCTCCCAAAATAGCATCTTTCAGAAGCATTCTGGGTGACAACGTATGTGTGATGCTGGTGGTCACAGCAGAGAGCTACTGAGAGTTAATCAAAGATCTTCTCTATGAGTGCTGTCTCTTTGAGTGTTCATAGCGTTTGGGGAGGAGAAGGAAAAAAAATCAGTTCTGCGCACGCACCGAACAGATTTTCTACTTAAATTGCTTACATCGATTACACATGCAGTAAAACTGATTATTTAGGCAATGCAAAACCACTTTAAATCCTCATAAAATTTGAAAACAGAGATGGCGCTGATGATCAACAATCTTATACTCAGAAAGAATATACACAAAAAAGTGCAATAAATGGGAACTAAAATCAAACTCTCTGTGAAAAGTATTGAAACTACAAAAATAGCAAAACTTCAAAGTTACAAAATCCAAAATATACAACCATCTCAAGGTTCGTGTAGTCCAATTTTTAAGAGATCAAAAAGTACAACATAAAGTCTGTGACATCAATATTTCTTACATCTTCCTTCCACGTGATATAGATATAAAAAATAAAACGAAATAAAAACAACATTGTGCAATACTATAAATAATAATTCATATGGATATGTTCCCAAAGTAATCTTATTCTCTTGGGGGATTAATAATAATAATAATAATAATAATAATAATAATAATCAATACCACCACGTGAGCAACTAAACACCACCGTTGTGAATGCACTCACAAAATGTTGATTGTAACATCGCGTTGCATATCAAAGATGTGTCATCTTCTTAAATCCAAATACATGCAATATCCCTTTTAAGATCAGCTCACTCCATGTATAGTAAAAAAGAAATGCCACTAATAGTGCATTATCGCTTACATATTTATTAAAAAGATAAAAACAGATTATAACAGATTAATCCACACGGATAAAAGGTGGATACTTACCCCTATCATATTAGATATATGCATATAGAAATGTACTCCCCATGATGGTATCTGGATGACCGACTTTCCTTTTTGCATATAAAAAGGATGGAGGAACAGTCCACTGTTGCGCATAATCTCCAGCTGTACTAGCACCTGACGCGTTTCGATTTTGAAAATGTTTATCAAGGCATATGGGACCTCCTCACATGAAAAACCATGTGTTGAAAATCTAAATCCAGGTATATCATACTTAAATACTCAGTTATACACATGTTTAAAAGCTTGGAAAGTAACGGTGGTGTCTTAATTAGCACCTTAAGTAATGCTCAAATGTTACTTAAGGTTTAATAAAGAAATGTTAGGAATTTTAGTGGCTGTGACATCACTAATCCTGTCCCATGTATGAAACCACCAAACCACAGAGCCTGTCAGTCACTGTCTTCTTGTTTAGCTTGAGCATCACCTCCCTCCTAATATGGCAACCTACTGTAGAGGAATGATAGAGAGGATGGTGGACAACATTTTTAGTTATGCATAAACACTCCAGTTTTTTTCATATGTATTATTTATCTCAGTAATTAACAACCTCTAATTTATATTAATGATAACTGCTGTTTGAATAATAATAATAATAATAATAATAATAATAATAATAATAATAATAATAATTAATATCATTATTATTATTATTATTATTATTATTATTATATTTTTCAGGCAAAAGATCATCTGTGTTGCAACATTGTTTTTGTTGTAGGTAAATATACAGAAGTTATCCACCTCTACCATTCACGTTATCTCTGTTGTTTTCTTATAATAGGTTAGGAGTAAGTTTAATATGACAATAAATATGTGCAATAGAATAACAGAGGGACTGTGATAAAGAGGCTAGAAACATCTCATTGGAGTCATTTTAAACTAGCTCAAGAAATTAGAGAATAACATTTAAGTCTTACAAAAAATAGTGTATGAAATGTTTGTACTTTTCTAAATCAGTATGATGATTACAATACTTTTAGCCACACTAGTATATTTATGCAAATTAGAGAGGTATCTGCTTTATCCTGCCAACTATTGTTCCATAGTCAGAATAACACAGTTATGAAGTATGAGGAGATAAACAATAGGAGTTCAATATATAAATGTCAAGTGTGTTTTTTTCTGCATCTCACAGTTGTCAAATAGTCTGTCACATTTCAGACTAGAGAGGGCCATTTTGTCAAGCAGTGATAATGAAAATATCAAAAGACAGCTATACAAAAACAGATGATACCACTCTCAAATCTCATGCATAGACAACCCAAGAATGCACAATACTAAACTGGCACAGTGGGTACAGCACGCGGCATACACTATATAATCATGAAGGCTGAAATAAATATATCAAAGTAAATGAAAATTCTTTTCAGTTTTAATATTAACACCTAGAATCCAGTGACCATGAATTCCTTTGTACCTGCACAAGTCAACACAACATGTATTAGCTGTAAAGAACCACAACTAAGGGGCTTAATTTTGTAAAGCTGCTCATAGATTGGGCACATACACTCTCCAGATATGAAGGTAACTATTTTGGACATGAATGTCCAAATTGGATGGGGCAGGAGTACAGAGTGACCAGACCTTATGAGGCCCATTTATTGCAGTCAGCAGTCCCATGCTGGAAAATTTAGGCTATCCCATTGACATCTGATTTATTTTAGTTAATTTGGCCATCCAAATCTCTGAGGGTGCAGACAGTTTAGCAAAGTACATCTAAAATCACTGTGTATGTGGATGGTCTATGAAAGGTTATCTCAGATAATATCATTATCTAACTTTTTTTCTGTGAATGTTTATTGTCCATCTTTTGTTCTGGAGAGGTTAACTGCATTAAATGGTTCAATATTTTCTTAACCTTCAAGTGAACAAAGGCAAATTTATCACACACTCATACAGTGATCCCATTTGTAATCTAGGCATGTAAGAGTTTTTCTACATTCATATATTCAGCTTGGCTGTAAATTCCAGAGCTATAATTAAAATGACCGTTTTCATTTCAGGATGTTGTTTGGTATTTGGCAAAAGAAAAGGTAAACAACTTCTTGACACTCCTGCCTAACGCTGAGTATGAAGACGAGAGCTTGATTATTTAATACAATAGGCTATCTAGGCTGCAGCCTAGAGCATGAGGCTTTAGGGGAGGAGGGGACACAACATTTTGGGGGTGCAAAAATGTGACACATTGATGGGGTGGGTTCAATGAAAATAGAGTTTGCTTTACCAATTAGCCTGGTTTGGAAGGTTAGGGGGCACTCCGAGGATATTAGCGTAGGGTGGCATGATACCTTAATCAGGCTGTGTTGAAGACACTGTTACGTACTCAGTACATAACTCATCATACTCATGTTCTCTTGATTGTTGTTTGCAAGTAAATATCAATATGTTGCTGTTGTTATGAAATAAATATTTAAATATCAAACAGCTAGAGGTCCACAAATGGGTTCAAATGTTTCCGTACACAATGGGGCTGATGCAGGGTAGGTTGCAAAATGGGAGTAAATTTACAATTTTGTATAGCACCCTTGTAGTTGCTCCTTCACAAAAATGATCAGCTATACTAATAAAAGAGGAGATTTCTGTTTAATATTGCTATGTTGAAGGCACATAAAAAGTTTATTTATATCCATAATTTGCTATAAACTATGGCACTGTATGTGAAATTCTGAGCCTGGATATGAGGATAATGTTTAAATTATACAGCTCCCAACAACCAGAGATTATTCATTTTAATCTTCAGGGAGACCCCTAGACCATATCAAATATTCCGTAAAGCAATCAACATCTAGGGCTAGATTTACTAAGCTGCGGGTTTGAAAAAGTGGGGATGTTGCCTATAGCAACCAATCAGATTCTAGCTGTCATTTTGTAGAAGGTACTAAATAAATGAAAGCTAGAATCTGATTGGTTGCTATAGGCAACATCCCCACTTTTTCAAACCCGCAGCTTAGTAAATCTAGCCCCTAGCCTCCAATGAAGTGGTCAACAATCTTTAGTTATGGTTCCTGGAAGCTCATTCACAATACACAATGTTCAAGGCGAACACTGTGTTGAGCTCAATGTATATAATTCTGTAAATATTACAGACTGATTCCCATTAAGTGACTATAGTTCAAGTATAATACACTTTATTTTCCATTAGACTTTCTTGAAAGTGGTCTAAAATCTACCTAAAGTTATTTTAGTATGATAAATGATACATATTGCATGATTTTATCATGAAAAAAAATTCTGAAAGCTTTGAATCTTTTAATGGATTATCAGCTACTCTTTCCTTTTCACTATTATGTACCAATAATGTATGTGGTATTTTAAAGATTACAGTATTTAATGACTTTATCTGTGCAATGTTCCATTTTATCAATTTATTTCACCTAACACTAATCCAAGTGTCTGTCTTGAGCCACACTGTTCATAAATAATAAACTAGTCACTGAATGCATTGTTTGAGAAAGCTTTAGATAGATAAATTATTTTGGAGCCTGGCTCATTATTCCATTGCAATGGTTTATTTTCCATTACTATCCACCACAAATTTTTAACTTTCATTCTGCTACAGATATGTTCATGGCCATAGTGTTCTGTAGCAGAGAGGTGATTTGAAATTATCAACTTATTGCAAGTCATGTAAATGGGCCCTGGGATTCAAAGTTTACTTGTAATATAAATGGAGTATTGTTTATTCCAGTGAATGGTGCACCATGACCAGGGCTGCCCATCAGGGGGTATGGCCGGTACAGCTGTGAGGTCTCCCTGAACTGTCTCCTCCCTTTGTCTGGTCGGCTGTGCCACTTCTCCTCCATAATGCTGCAGCTTCCAGGCTCTGATAGGCTTGGAGCACACAGTGTGGTGACATTTTCACTGTGTTCCACGCTCCCAGTCTATCAGTAAACAGGAGCCGCAGCATCGCGGAGGAGAAGGTAAGTTAATTGGTCATTAGTTTGATAAGGAAGGGTAGGGGGAGATAATAGAGGGGTACATTAACTGTGATTGCGGGGAGGGGAGAGAGGGACATTTACTGTGATGCGATTGCAGGGAGGGGAGGGGGGATATTTACTGTGATATGATTGGGGGAGGGTAGAGGGGGATATTTACTTTGATTGGGGGGAGAGAGGGAACATTTACTGGGATGGGGGGACAAGAGGGGAACATTTATTGTGATTGAGGGAGGGGAGAGGGGAACATTTACTGTGATGGGTGTGAGAGGAGAACATTTAATGATTGTGATGGGATGGGGAGAGGAGAACATTTGCTGTGATGGGGGAACATTTACTGTGATGGGATCGAGGGAGAGGGGAACATTTACTGTGATGGATTGCGGGAGAGGGAGTTGAACATTTACTGTGATGTAATGGGTTTGGAGAGGAACATTTACTGTGATGGGGAGAGGGGTTACATTTACTGTGGTGAGGGTGGGACGGAACATTTACTGTGATGAGAGAGGGGGGGGATGCATGAACTGTGATGGGGAGAGGGGGAATGTTCTGTGATGAGGGAGTGGGAGGAGGCATGTAGTGTAATGAGGGAGAGGGGGAAAGTACTGTGATGAGGGAAGGGGTGTATGTACAGCAAGGAGGGGGGAGGCATGTATGGGGGGGCTGCTAGATTATTTAATACTGGGCCCCACAATTTTTTATGGCAGTCCTGGCCATGGCTCGGGATTAAGCGGAGAATGGTTGCTATTTGTGATACATATCTGATCACTTTAGCTTTGTATATCTTAAGATATTTGAGTTAATTGCAGAAAACGTTTCGTGCCGAGGCATGTTGTTCACTGCAATAAACTTTCAGTTGTCTGTGCATTTGTTTCATGACTAAGCCATCTATTGTTCAAGGACATGATCCTCTATGCTTATAGACATTGCCTTTATGATAATATTGCAAAAGTCAAGCTATTTTATGCTTGCTTCAATGTGGCAGCAGATATTACTTATTTAACCTGATGCATAATTAACTGCCTACTTAAACTTTTGGTCGAAAAACACCTTTCTCAATTAAGTTAATGATTTATTTTTTTTCAACACAGGTAAATGCAATAGTAAAATAAGTTGGAGCTTTAGCAGCAGAACATTTTAAATTGGGTGGGAAGAGCCATATTGGAGGGTCTATGATTTAGAGGACAATTATATAGACATTCTTACTTTACCTTATTTGTTAAAGCAGCTGAAAGGCAGTTTTATTTCCTAAGTGATGCTGCTTTAGGACACCTAAGTAACAACATTTGTGGTACTTTGTTAAAAATACAGATACAGTTGTAATTCCCCAGTGACATGCTCCTTCCACTCAAATGGCTGTTTTTTTACGTTTTCAGCTGCTTGGCTGAAATCAGGGAATAATTTATCATGTCCGCCAGACAGGTTTATATTTTAAAGCAACTGCTTTGCCACTTTGTGCCAAACTCTCCCATGAAGACTCCAATGGCAGCAAAAGAACCCCAAAAAGTGGCCAAGAAACCAACCTCTATTTCCATATCTCCCACTGCCAGGCTAAGATAATAAGTAATTCATTAGCTTGAGCCAGGCAGCTGGGAATTTGTAATGGGTAATTGAAGTGGTGCGGTATTGGTGCATTAATGTGGCACCCATATGATTAGCAAAAAACACATTTTTTGCAAAATGTTAAATTACATTATTCATGCTCTGACTTTTTCTGGTTTTAATATATATTCAAAACTACTTATATATAATTCTTGCTGGTTATTACCGGTATTTTTCCTGGTTTATTGCCCTTTCAATGCCTCTCTATTTCCTTCTGACATTCACTGAGTAATACCAATATGTAAAGCACTGGACTCTGGATATGTTTATAGATATGTTTTATAGATCTCATCAAATGAGCAGTAGCATAGGTGGAATGTTTAGTGTCCCATCAAATCCCAGAAACCTGCGCACCTTGGAGTAGATGTAGTGTTGATTAGTTACAAGGAAGGGTTTGAAAACCACTGATTAATACACAATTAAAAAGCAAGTTATAGCAATAATTTTAGTGGTAAACAAAGATGACCTCTGTGACCATAGTTAATAAGGTTGAAAAAGACAAAAGTCCATCAAGTTCAACTTATTCTAGCTGTATTGATCCAGAGGAGGGCAAAATAAAACCCAGTGAGAGAGTCAAATTGTTTTCACAATTAGGGCAATAAATTCCTTCCTGACCCTATAAATAAAACCCCATAAGTCAGAAAACTCCCTAGATAAATCACTCCAGTGAAGCAGTATAATAGTAATAGATAGAGATACAATTTCTTCTTATAAAGGGATTCATAGAGTATATTTATCTGTAAATATTACACTAGATATATCTGAGTTTTCTATTTTCCCAAATTAAGTAATATCTTAATGAGGGTTAGTGCTTGAAGTGCATCGATACACAGCGGTAAAGTGAGACTTCAATATTTTTTCCTACTATGTTATAATTGTTGATTATGCAGGTTTAACGCGTATTTAGCGCTAGATGTATCCTATAATACAACAGTATTTTACATATACATGAGAGAACTAGCGGTTAAATGTTCTCTGTTTCATAACACATTAGCCATGTATGTTTACAATTGCTGTCATTTGTTAATGTGAGTGATGTGACCACATGTCATGGTGGAACAGGCAGTCTATTGTAAACCAGCTGCATGGAACGGAAGTGATTGATCCTCTATGATTGGGACTTTATGTCATACTTGGATGCGACTATACCACAAAGTAGCATTTATACTACTGGCACTAGGGGGTATATGTGTCATTGATGACAGTGGGCCTGAGGAAACTATCAATATGTAGCACTGCAGAACCCAGCGCTACATAATGATTTTCCAACCAAATGTATGAAGCCTCCCCTGTAGTGCGCAAAACTCAATTCTCTACGATAAAGAATGAGGTTGCGCAGACACACGGGCAGACACATCCGAGAAAGTGTTCGTTTTAAGGACTTGCGGAAAAAAGATTGACTTTTCTGCTTGATACATTTGGTAAGATCGCAGTCCACATAGACCGTGATACTGCATGGTATTTGCTTAAATGGAGGAGATATCACCGATATATATCCTCTGTTAGGTAGTTAATGCATAGCCACAATACTTAAATCATGTGGAAACAGATGTTTAAGTGGCTGAGGGGCTTCATAAATAGAGCTCTAAGGAATCTATCACAGGACAAACAGTTTATTGCTGGGGCCGATAGCAAGATTTTGTAAGGGGCCTGGTGATGCCCATCTAGCCTCCTGGGCACCAAGCTCTGCACTCAGAAGAGCAGATTAGGGCCTCTTCTGAGCATTCTGCAAAGAAGCTTCTGCTCTTCCCACAAAAGAGGGGCATTGGATGAGGGCGGCAGTCCAGCATTTCCAGCCTCCTCACCTCTGTAGCAGCTGCATCCCCTGCTCCTTCATAGCTCTGCCACTGGTATTAATCTACATAGAACAGTCTTTATAGTTCAGATTCACAATAATTTAAAACTACATTTCCTTATAGCGTTTGGGACCTAGAGCAGTCCCCAGACCCTTGCCATTCACTTACATTTTCTATACCATCAATTCTACATTTCCACTTTGATCACTGATAAGGATAAAATTGGCAGTTCAGGAAAAAAAAGAAAAAATTAATTTAATGTGTGGGAGGAATTCGAAATAGGTAAATAAGCAGTGTGTTGACCTGATTTAGCACATTCAAATTCTAACACACAGGGGAACTGTGAAAATAGAAAGATCAAGTCCGCACTAAACAATATGGGCAGTTTTATGCACATTGGGGAGTGAACCTGGATTTTTACTGTGGGCTAAGGGTGCACTGTGCTATTCGCTTGAAATAAACTCTGTCATTCTCTGTATTTTTAACCCATTCGAATATGATTTGGAATAAATAAAGATGCATGCACGTTTATATGAAGAGATATGAGGGACCTTTTTTATAACAGTTTACTGTGTATGTTATATACACTTACTGTTTGTCATATTTTATTTCTGAACTTAAAATGTCACTCCTCAAGTGCTTTGCAAAGTTCAAACAATGATTTATTTGAGAAGCTGGGAAGGACATTAACATATCAGAGCAATAGTTCAGTGCTCCTCAGGCACCATCCACAGACTAGGATAATTACTTAGACCCAGACCACGCTCATATTCTCAGTTATATGCCATAGATGTACATTATATTGCTCTCATTTAATCATCATATTTTTCTACAATAATATAAAGTATATTATTCAGACTACCAAGCAAAATTCCACTTTATGTATAGCCTATAATTAACATCACATTTTTGGTACACTGGTCTCAAGTCAACTCCATTAACAGAAATCTATCTCACTTTTCGTAAAGTATAGCTCAACAATATTTTTGCTTGCAAAATCATTTGCATAACATAAACAATTTCAATAAATTAATTCAAATTAGTTTGACGTTTGCAATGCTCCCTCCAGTTTAGCTCCAGTTCTTAGCTAGAGGCATAGCCAGATTGTCCTTCTCAGCTGCCCAAGGCCATTTTTCGAATGTACCAGTATCAGATCCATGTTAAACTATCTATGTATGCCACATCTTCTCTTATTTGAACAAGATGATTTTAGTAGTTTTTGTAATATTCACTTAGCCTCAAATGGATTATATAGATCTTCATGTGAAAGAAGAGTTTGTAAGTACTATGAAATAATATATAGATGCCGATTAAATAGTGCATAGAAAGATGTTAATCTATAACTGTAACGATCCAGTGACCCTCTCCTTTATGCAAATGGTAAACTCACAGAGAAAAGGCTGCCTGTTTGATAAAGGGCCTTCCTTAGGTTGACCAAGGCAATTTGTGCTGAACATGTTGTTATAGACATCAGAAGACCCACTGGATTAGAAGTAAATAATTTTCAGTATTATCCTTAAACCTGTTGAACTTACTGGAGGTATATTTTCACATCTTATGTGATTAGCTTCTAAGATTGTATAAATATTGAAAATGTATCAAAAGAAACAGAGTTGGAGTGCAGACTAGCACAGGGCACACCAGTCCACTGAAATATTGCTAATAATTAATAAAGTGTAAATACATATATGGGCGAAGACTTTATTAAACTGCAGGCGTAGGCTTTTTCAAAAAGCAGATGGAGAAATGTATGTCGGGACGTTGGACGTTATTTGTGACGTCACAGACCCGGAAGTAATGCCCGAGACTTCTGTTCAGCTGTGAATTTCGGCATTGTCCGCATATACTTTTACCCTCTCCTATGACTATGAGAACATCATAGCCTTATAATTTAGGAGTAGATTGAGCAGGCGATTACAGTATGGGCGATTCCACTAATAGTACTATATAGGCAGATGATTTGTGGAGAGACTACCTACTTCTCTCAGTCTAAAATATATGAATGTCCAGGATAATCACTAAAAATGGACTAATATAATACAATTTGAGGACATTAGAGTGTACTTTCATCGGATGATAGCAATCTCAATTTATTGTTCCCTGCCAATAGCAATTGATATTATTTCAAGTAGAACATTCATATTTTATAAGCAAATAGTGGCCTAAAGACATTATTTCAGTCAAAGTAATTTAAACTTTGTATCACAATTGACAGTAGTGATACAGTGGTAGCGGATATAAATTACGCATTATTATGTATTGTATGTAGAACACTACCATCTAATTACTATATCAGCTCTCCGACTCCATGACAATCATTTAGTTGAGCTTATAATAATACATCTAAGGGAGAAATGGTTAGGATTATATAAATATGAACAGGATCCTTTCAACTGTATCCGGAAGTTCACTTCTTTTATTCTTGCAACTCTATAATACTAAGTTGAGGGGGGCTGTTACCCAAGGGTCTGATTGGTTTTAATTCATTACTTTTTTCTATCTTTCTCACCACCTTATTTTAATTTTTCGCCTACAGTTTAATAAAGGCTTCGACCCATATATGTATTTACACTTTATTAATTATTATCAATATTCCAGTGGACTGGTGTGCCCTGTGCTAGTCTGCACGCCAACTCTGTTTCTTTTGATACATTTTCAATTCAATTGTTGGAGGTGCACCCTCTCATTTTGAATAGTCTGATATTTTAATTTCTATTTGAGACTTATGAGGAAGGTCCAATTCTTGTGCTAGTACTTTTTCCTTTTTGATAATTGTATAAATGTTACCTTAGACCTGGAATTTACTAGTACATTATACTGGGACCTGGAATTTACCAGTACATTATACTGATCATCAGGGATTGAGTTACCATAACAGAACAATATTAGCTCTGAAAGTTTTGTCCCTGTTGATAAGGACTCAGGGCCGTCTTTCCGACTGGGCACGATGGGCAGGTGCCCGGGTGCCCTGCGGGAAAGGGGGCCCAAGACAGCAGGACAGGACTGCTGTAAAAAAAAAAAATCCTGTGTAAAAAAAACAAAAAAAACAACAAGCTTATCTTTTGCGGTCACCTGACCGTTCAGATCAGGTGGTCAGGTGGCGATCCGGCTCCCTCCCTGGTCCCCTCTTCCATGCTGTGCTCGCAGTGAATGTTGGGCGTGATGTCACGCCCAACATTCACTGCAAGCACAGCATGGAGGAACGCAGAACAGAGAGACTCGGTGCGGAAAAAAGAAGAGAAGGGAATCGGACTTAATGTAAGTTAAGGGGGCCCCTATATATATATATATATATATATATATATATATATATATATGTATATATATGTAAAAAAAAAGTGATTATATATATATATCACTTTTTTTACATGCATATATATGAAATCACATTTTTTTTACACACACACACACACACTATAAATATATATATATATATATATATATATATATATATTTCTGTATATATATATATATATATATATATATATATATATAGTTAGGGGCCCCGGTGCACCTCATTGCCCGGGGGCCCATAATGTTGTTAAGGTGGCCCTGTCAGGGCTATTTACCTTTGCATGCATTGCTAATATACTGGTAGTGCTTCTATCTTAACATTATGTTTTGTCTGAACATACCGTATATACTCGAGTATAAGTCGACCCGAATATAAGCCGAGGCACCTAATTTTACCACAAAAAACTGGGAAAACGTATTGACTCGAGTATAAGCCTAGGGAGGGAAATGCAGCAGTAACTGGTAATTTTTTTTTACATTACTTTTATACATTCAGCTGAGACCCCATGCTTCCACTACAGTGGAAGCACATTCATTAGAAGCAGCGGGATTGTGGGTTAAGGTGATGGGCACTGACTCTATCTACTTACAAGAGAATTGGCGTGCAGCTGCATAGGAGAGCTCACCCTCCTTAATAAATACAAATGGATAAACACTGCAGCGCTCAGCCAATCTCCAACACCTCCCAACAAAAGGGTAAACTCACTTATACTATAAAAAATGATACATGTACATCGACAGTGTCCACATATAGAATAGTCCTCAATTGCGTTCTGCTCTACTCCATATCGACTTTTGCGGTCTGTAATGTATTCACACCTCTCCGATAACACTCCCGTTCCATATATATCAAATTAACAACTGTAAGTCTTCAAGCCAAGTAAACCAAAAACTGTAACATCCATTACTCACATGTATGTTTATGAAGGTTCAATTCCGTCCGGTGCCAAGACCCCATCACTGTAAAGTCCCATTCTCCACAGGATCTTGTCTGCAGTGCCCACAATCCCTTAGACGATAACGTCCACTGTTCCAAACGATGTGAGTCTACAGAGTCCCGTTAATCTCCTAGAGATTACCCCTCTTTCTGTTCGACGGAGTAAGGAGGCGGGATTCAAACTCAAGATAACTTTATTAGATTCTGTCATAATGACAGCTACGTGGCTGCGTTGTGTGACCTCTCTGCTACCTGTTTTCGATGAGCGCTGCTGGCCGCGCATGCGCGGTATGTGAAACTCGGGGGTATAGAGTAAAACAGTGTGGTCCTGGAGCATCACTCGAGTATAAGCCGAGGGGAGACTTTTCAGCACAAAAAATGTGCTGAAAAACTCGGCTTATACTCGAGTATATACGGTATGTATATGTGGTGAAATGGACCATGAAGTTTACTTGGAGAAATATAATGCATGTACCATATCATCTCATGTTCTGTTTCCCAAAACACATTACATAGAGTACAGTACTTGTCCCCCAACAGGCTTTGCAATCTTTCAATTCTGGCCACCCTGCTCTTTCTCATTATCAGTCTGCGGTTTCATGCCTACCTCCACTCTATTCCACAAGACCCAAGATCATCAGCACACTCATCTCATGTAATAGTCTTTTTATAGTGTTCATAGTTTAATGGAACAGGGCCCTATGTACCCCTTACCATGAAACTGGTATACACATTGGTCCAATTTTTCCTAATTTCCTCTATACCCACAGCCCACTTAACTTTGGCACCCTGGCCAAGGAGAGCCTCAGCACTTTTCAGCATAAGGATTGTAGTCTTTGGACAAGGGTGCATGCTGTCTCTTTGGGCCCTTGTGCTCATGCTGGCCAGACTGGGCTAGTTTCACTAAGTCAAGGGGACCCTACACTGCAGGTTTTCTTGTTAATAGTGGGAAATCCCAGGCTGTTATTAGTCTGAACCTGCTCAGCCTTTCTAGCCTGCATCTGGTTTCTACTCTAAAAGGGCACACAGTTTTTGTCCCTCTGCTTTAGTGGGAACCAGCCCAGGCTGCCTCTAGCAGTGGGGCTGGGTAAAGGGGGTCACACTGCTCAATGTTATTTACTTATTTATTTTTTACTTATTTATTTATTTTTTAATTTGTGGAGTTCCAGTCATTCATTTTAATAACTCATTCATGCCAATGGTGTTTCTGTCTTTAGCACACACACACACTGTAAACCTCATTGAAAGAATGAACCATTGAGATGAATGTGCTACTTGTATTCTGCACACATTCACAAATGGAAAAAAAAAATCCAAAGCATATCAACCATACATGTATAGCCTTTGAACTACACATTAAAGTCATGCAAAAACGCAAAGCATGTATATGATTTTTTTCAATGCACTATGCAACACCATTGACTACAGTCTTAGGCTCTAGTCAAGGGTTTTTGGCAATGAACTAGAGATATGTGAAACTTTCCCAGTTAGCTCTGTGGGACAAATCCTGTTTTTTTTGTTTTTAAGTGTTTTAAGCATTTGATCAGGGCCTGATCAACCACTAGGCTGACCAGGCTGCAGCCTGGGGTGCTGGGTCCCGGGGGGCGCGGCGCTGCGGGTATTTTTTTCTTTATTTTATTTTATTATTATTTTTTACATTTTTTTTTTTCTTCATTCATTTTTTTTTTTCTGGGTGGGGGAGGGGGGTCGCCGCGGGGGGGGGGGTGGAGGGCTCGACGATCAAAAGCATTGGTGGTCAGTGGTTAGCAACACACAGCCAATCGCCAGGCTGCCTGTTGCTGTGCAGCAGACAGGAAGCAGGACGTCTTCACTTCCTATCTGCTGATCTGAGGAGAGGAGCTACGCTGGCACAACTACAGGTAAGTGAAGGGGGGAACTGCCCTGCATATCTATAGGGAGGGGGGGAACTGCACTGCATATCTATAGGGAGGGGGGGAACTGCCCTGCATATCTATAGGGAGGGGGAGAACTGCCCTGCATATCTATAGGGAGGGGGAACTGCCCTGCATATCTAGAGATAGGGTGGGTGAACTACCCGGCATATCTATAGGGAGGGGGGGAACTACCCTGCATATCTATAGGGAGGGGGGGAACTACACTGCATATCTATAAAGAAGGAGGGGGAACTACCCTGCATATCTATAGGGAGGGGGGGGACTACCCTGCATATCTATAGGGAGGGAGAGGGGGGACTGTCATGCATATGTATAGGGAGGGAGAGGGGGACTGTCATACAAATCTATAGGGTGGGAGGGGGGGTGCTGCCATGAAAATCTATAGGGAGGGAGAGAGGTTGATATGTATGAAGGAGGGCAGAGGAGGGGGGCTGATATATGTGACTGGGGGAGTTTTGATGTGACGGGGGGGATAGCTACAGAGTGGAGGTAAGGAAAATAGCTGCAAGGGGGATGGATGCAGGGTGGGAGGTAAAGAAAATGGCTGCAGCAGGGGTTAAGGAAAATGGCTGTGGGGGGGTTGTGGTTAAGGAAAATGGCTGCAGGGGGTATTTAAAAAATAGAGCAGCTTTGGGGGGCAGAATCTAATGATTGTGTGGTGGTCACATAGGTGGTCTCAGCATTCACTAGAATACTAAATATTAGTGAGATGGGGCTGGTAGAGGTTTGTATTTGATTGACAACAAATATTCAGATATTGCTTATATATGCCTGTCCAATGGGGTACTTTTAGCTGGCCATAATGGAGTGTTTTGTTTTAACTAAAGGGCCTAATCATTCAGGGTTTGCATTATAATACATTTTTGCATTTTCAAAACAGGACGCCAATTTTCCAGAAGCCAGCGAGAGGATAACAAAGTTGCAAGAGAGAAGAGCAAGAACAGGTAAGAGACAATGGCACAATCTGTCTAAATTTGAATGCTGGAGAATACACCTGAACATTCATATTCAGGAGTGTTCCTATACACCTATATATTCGGAGGAGGGGGGGCGCTGCGGCCGTATTAGCCTAGGGCGGCCAGAACCCTTAATCAGGCCCTGCATTTGATAATAAATTATAATGTACATTTGTTCAATTAGGTTTGCTTTTGTTGATCAAAAATGACATTTTAAGGAGCGCTGTTGTTCAGAATTCTGTGACCTCCTTGAGCTGATTCAGAGACTGCGTAACTCTGATATTCATAGAACTGCGAAAAAACATTTTGTTCGTCTACGTAAAATGTTAGATATACGATTTGAAAAAAAAATGTACATCAATGAAGTTTAAGTAGACAGTTTCATATGACAGCCAATGGCAATGTAATATTTCTAAACATTATTATTTTATTCTTTGCTTATTTGCAACAACAGAAAAATAAAACCTGATCTTTTTCCTGCCTGACATAAAGGCATCAAAGTCAAAAGAATAAAGTGTGTGGCATGTCAAGCAAATTAATGTATTGTATGTATTATAATGGAGTCTTCTTGAGGTTCTTGCTAAGGGACACTATAGGTGTTTAATGCATCATATTAAAGATAATGCTGATAAATTGCACTGTGGCCACGAACTTCTGATTAAAATGAAGTTGTTTATTTTAACCTTTGTAGAGATAATTGTTTATGTTTTATTTTATTTTAGTCTGTGTAGACATAACTGATCAAGTGCACATAATTCTTTGTATATTTCAAGAATTTGTCAGATACATTCACAAATAAGTGTAGTCACAAGCCTTATTTTTACATAGATCTTATATAGATGTTTCCATCTATATAACAAAATAATAGTAACCTATTCTAAAAAGAAAGAAAACAACACTGAGAAGCTTGGGCATAGTTATTCCCAAGTTTCCTTCTAGAGTTGTCAGATATACTCATTTGCACTACTTTGCACATTTGTATGATATTTTTGTCTACGCAGAAGCTTTAGTATGACACAAGCGTTCCATGACAATAGTTAATTATTGCATAATAACATGATAGCCAATCAGATACACAACATTGTTCACCCACCACTTGTCATAACAATAGCAGAAATAAAAATTACTTAAAGTAGCACTTTGCCCCCATTGGAGAAAATACACTTGTAAACAGTTATTATTGAAGTCCTCTTAGATAGACTAGCTTGTAATTGACTGATTATTGGTTATTGCACACATTTTTAGCCTTTACTTGCTTAGTCATTGATTGACGCATACAACAACAGGAAACAGGGTGACTTGACCAAGGTCATGTGAAGCTGGCACTAGAATTTGAATTATGGTTTCATATATGTCTTTCAGTGTCTTTCAGGGTCCTAAGTATGTGAAAGGACGTATAATCTACTGTGCTACAGTGCTTGAGACACAGGGAGATAAAATAACTTTCTCAAGGTTACAATGAACTGATTCCAGGATTTCTAGCCCAGTAAGCATCTGTATTATAATTTCACAGTCACAGTTCTTATGTGTACAACAAACTCCTTAATATCTATAAAAACACCTAAAATAAATAGAAAATAACTTTATCTAACAAAAGCAACAAGAAATTATATTCAAACTTTGGCTTCTCAAGTGGACCATATGTATTTCACAAAATTAATCCTAGGGTATATATTCTTAAAATAAAACAAATAGATACAATAAATGTTGCACTATGTGAATTTGACCCACATAAAAGGTTGGAAAGGACTTTATCTGTCATGGAGGTCCAACAATTAAAAATCCTTTGCAGCGATGCATAATGATTGTCACCGCACGGGTTTAATAAATAAACCACTTAAGCTGCTGTGAAATTACTGCTCCTAAGCTATATATGAATCTACCAATCCACACAGAGAATTTCTGCAGAGGAAATTTCTCACAATGCTAGCTCATTCTATCGAAACAAATAGTCTTCGAACCACATGTACATCTGTCTATTATTTTACCAGTAATAACATCAACAAATGTTTCTTTATCACAAATTTATTGTATAACTACTTGTATTTTTTTTTATTCTGCAGGTGTCTTTTGGCAAAAATAGTTTTTAGGTGATGAGCTAAGAATAGAATCTTTACATTCTGTAAATTGATTTTATGCTCGCTACAAACTTGTAGACCTTCTATGAGATGTCATCTGTGATACATTATTGATTCAGTATGCCTTCAATATGCAGTTCACATCTGGAGATTACAGATTCAAATTGGTATGACACAGGAGCACCGTAGAATTTGCTAAATAAGAAGAAATGCTTGTATATCAGTACCATTTTTAATGTTACACTTTAAGAAATGATAATCATATTCAGACAATTGCACATTACCATAATTACAGCAGCATAGATTACTTTTAGATATTAATATAGTGGTTGTAGAACCTTTAACTTGACTTAAATGTTGCAATACTTTAACAGAACAAGCCAGCAATGAAAAATTAATTATTAAACAACTGCCTTAAGAAGACATCAGTGGCCTTATCACTAAAGCATAAGATTGATGACACATCATGTTTCAAAAAAAAAATGGGACCCCATAGCTCTTGAATTGAAACCCTCGAAGGGCAATACCAAAGCTAGTCATTGCATAAGTCAATTTTTAATTTAATTTTGTATTAAATGTAAGATAGAATAAATGTATCCAGGCCTCACAGACTCTATCTTAATAAAAGAGTTGGCACTCTTTCAAACAGAGAATGGCCACAGCTTTTCAAGGACATCACAACGCCTGAAGCATAAGACACCAGTAAATACTAAAGGTAGAAAGAGTAGAACGAGCTTTATAAATGCAAAAGATCTACACAATGGTAATGTTTAGCATGCACAGACACTAACAAAACAAATAAAGCAAACAGCAACAATGGTTAAGCAGCTGGAAGGAGCATCTCTATGTTAAAACTGTCAAACAGAGCTGAGGGAAAAAAAAGCTTAGTTGGAAAGACAAGTTTTTTTTTTAAATATATTCAGCATTTGCATCAATTACTTGATATTGATGTACAATGTGATATAGAGGTTGAATAGTTTTTGTCTAAGAGCTGGAAATAGCTTTGCTTGCCTGGATACTACAATACATTTCTTTGTACCTTACTATATAATGAAATATATGAATTTTGTTAACTTCAGGCATCTTCAAAGTCAATGGGGCTAATGCTTATTTGGAAGCGTATGTGTTAAAAAAATTATGTAAAATGTAAAAATAGTACATGTATGCCCATATGTTGAGTCGGAGGCACCTCAAGATGCAGCCAGCTCCGTACTAGTAGCAGATAAACTAGTTTTAAGTCCGCCGTACTTGCTTACGCAGATATGCTTACACACATACAGGTTATAAGCACAGAAAACATTTGTTAACATTTGTTTTGATACCTTAAAACACATTCGCTATTAGGTTTGAATTCAATAAAACAAATCCTATGTAATACAGCAGGTGTAATCTTCTTTCCTTTGCATGCAAGTAGCACAAAATGTATGAAAAAATACACCTACAAAATCATATAATATATGCACAATCAATGAAGAAAACACCAATCAGCTTCAGATGTGAATTCACAATTATCCAATCAGAAGTGGTAGCTAGGGCTGGCAACTGTCGTCATCATCATCATCAGCGTGTGTTTGCACCAGATCTCAGACACAGCTCCTGACTGGCATATCTGCATCTCTGTACAGGTCTGCCCTTACTGTACTCAGTCTTCATTCACATACCACTTTCCTCCGCTGCTCCACCTCTTCAAGGCTAAGGAGGCACAATGACCTAATCTGTATATAAATGTAGATGTATGCCTTTTTGTGGGCATGCACAGTATAAATTTGCTTATTCTACACTGAGCAGACATGCATATAAGTAAAAAACTATGTTTGCCAAGGGGACAAGAGGTCATTGACTACATAGTGTACAAAGGAGCAATAAAATTAGGGCCACTTATAATAGGCAGCACAAGGGAAATCTATCTCTACCCGCACATGAATGCAACCATGCCTGTCTGCATTTTCTCTACAACATGCCTTAATATGTATGACTGGGGCTGCTGGACTGGAGACGTTTGGCATGTCACCCTGTGATTTAATGGCGTATTGCACTGATATGTTTGAAAAGAGTGTATTGGTAGTACTAGAGGCAGCTAGTTGGTTCACCTCAATTATTATATGAAAAGTGCACTGTTTCTTACAGTCTAATATTGTATAACTATGGGGAAGTAAAGGGAGACTGCTGATGTTCTCTATGCTATTGATTTAGGGCCTGATTCAGTACCACATACAAAATGAACGTATTGAGCATTTTTAAAAAAACGCACATAAAACGGTCATATGCAAATCCATATTCAAGAACAGCTACATCTGTTGTTGAATATGGGTCTAGGTGCATTCTGCTCTATTAGACAATACTTTGCAGGATACATCCAACACACATGTGGAATATCCCAAAATAACTCACAGGAAAAAAAGCCTATAAATGTCACCTGTAATAATATATTCATTAATGACAAAACATTTTTTTAAAAAAAAAAAAAAAAGTTTTTTTTTCATTTTTTTTGTTCCATAAAATACGTTTATGATGATGTTATGAATGTCTACTGCACATAAAATACATTTTTACAGTCGCTCCTGATTTCTAGCATATGTACTAGTTTGCATACATGACTGTCATCACTAGTAATCAGTAATTATATATGACCTGTCAGGGGCGTACCCGGGGGGGGTGCTAGTCCCCAGAAACCCCTGTCCTCCCTGGGGTGCTGATGCTTGCAGTGATTGGACCCTGGAATGCTTCCCTGCTGTGTGTATACAGCACTCGCTGATCTAATGTCTGGCCCCGCCCCTTCCTCCCACCCGACCGGCATGTGTGTAATGCAGGAGGCAGAAGAAGAAGCTAAGAGAGTCTGTGTGTGTAACAGTTTGTCTATTACTGTCTGTGTGTTTGTGTATGTCTGTGCATGTGACAATTTACATGACTGTGTGCATGTGTGACTCTGTGCTTGTCTGTGTATGTGACAGTTTACATGTCTGTGTGTTTGACCCTGTGTGTGTTTGTGTATGTGTGACTCTGTGCTTGCCTGTGTATGTGACAGTTTACATGTCTGTGTGTTTGACACTGTGTGTGTTTGCGAGTATGACCCTATCCTGCCTAAATTGGGACACATAGGAGATATGCATTTGTGATATAGTCTGACTATTCTAGTTAATTAATTACCAGCTGAAACAAGACACAAAACCAAGGGAGGGCTGGCAAATTTTAGCCCGGTGGGCAAGATTAGGCTCAGTAGCCAATTTGGAACATTTTAAAGGAAAAAAAATTGCAGCCCAAGGTAGCCCACTATGGGACTGGCCCAGGTGGTAGATGCCCACCTGCCCCCCAGCCCAGCCTGCCCCTGCACAAAACTCTGTAAATTGTTAATCAGATTATGCCATAAACCATCATTATTTTCCATGAGGAAGCAAACACTAAGTGTCATCAATATTAGCATACAAAACAATATATCACCTAAAAGTACAATACATACAGACCACCTATTCTGAGTAGCAATACAGTCATTTTAATGTTTGAATAATTCAGCTTGTGTGATACAGCAATGATAAGCAAACAAGCATCTTATATAAGATTTTACATTAGAATACTCAGAAAACAGGGTTTGGTACTATAGGAACATACACAGCACATGATGTTTATATTAAAGAGCGATGTTGTAAAGCGTACAGGAGCACCCTGGGATGTGTTTAGTTTCAAGAATGATTCTCTGTATGCAGCATTTATGCTTAACAACATAGAAGCATTTCGCTGTATGTATAACCAGAATAATCTACAATAATCTTTCAGGATTATTGATTGTGAAACATTGATGATGTTTGGCCACATTCACTATGACTGCAGTGTGTCACTTTGCTTATCATTTATTGTAATTATAACTGTTTTTTTTATTCAGTTCTTAGTGTCATACGCATATTGATGGACCAATGGAATTTTGTAGATGTTGTAAAATTATAGCCTCGCCCTCACACATGCTGGCCATGCCCACTGGTGGTGTGGCGTGGAAACCCCCCTCCTCAAATCCTGTATTGTGCAAGTGATATGACAGAAAAAACTAACCGTTGAGATGGCCAAAACTTGAATCGGATATTGATACGTGCGCTTGTTCTTTGCACAGCCTTACTGTACATTGACTATGTGCATACACCCATTCTCCTCTCTGTTCTGTCCATGAAATCGTAGACTATAGTAAGGGTACTTACCCCTGGAAGACGAGCTGGACTTTGCTGCAGTCACTAGTGTATGGTCTGGTTCTGGGCATACACAGAGGGGTTTTACACAAATGCTTGTTCTGTGTGCATGTCAGTGTAATGAGGAATTCATCCGCATGGGTCTCAAACTATTTGCTGATCTTGGAGAAATGGGAGTGATTGTATAGAGACACATACCTGCCGGTATAAAGCTCCCTGATAATGTTTAATTACCACTAGAATGCATTTATTTTAGAAAGATTAGATCTACCAGATCTTTCAAACACGGAGCTCTGCAGTAATTGCACCCAAGAAAACAACTGCTAAACTAACATCCCCATCACATAAAATAGAGGAAATGTTAGTGTTACAATCCAATCTCCAGCATTTCTGGAGGACACATCCCTCTCTGCATTTTAATGCTACTTCGCCCTGGTCTGACTCACTGAGGTTCATATAAATAGTGCTGTGTTAATTTCTTACAGCCATTGTCTGGGGCAGGAGAACCCCTCACTCCTTCTAATTGGGGGCAGGAAGAGTATCAGTTCAAAAAATATATTTTTGGAGGCATCAGCCTTAATAAGGACACTGTAAAAAAAAAAAAAGCTTGAAAAAGCAATGGAAGCGCCCAAATAATATTTAACCAAACAAAGTAGAATTTCATATAGGTAAATGGGTCTTAGTGAGGGCTTGGTTCATGAATTTTAAAACCCTATTAGAGAGACAAAAAAAAATTGATACATAAATAACATTGTAAACATTGCTGAAATGGCTCTGGGAAATACACAAGAAAATTATACCTGAAGCCACCGGGAAATTTAACTGCAATTGTAAAAATATAGTAATGATGGAGCTGGAAAATATACAGATTTTTATTCCTTTTACAACTAATGTGTATGTTAAATATCTTTTTATTCACTAGGCTAAACAGTGCTTGGGAGGTGCAAATGATTTGCTAGGTAAAAGTGGAGAAGCATAGCAAACATCTTGTAAAATTGTTCAATTAAATATAAGAAAATGCATCTACTAGAATGTACTAAAATAGAATGCCTATTATCGCTGTGTTTCTATAGCAGTAAACTCAAAAAAGTTTGTGAAAATACCATTAATATACACACTGAGTGCAGCATTCCCACTATTTTCAATACAATATTTGTAGGCAGTATAATGAAATGTCACTATTATTTCTACCCTCACCTGGTTTATGTTAGATGCACAATATTGGAAAATCTGTATTGATTGACTGCAGTCAGGTTTTTAGCTGCCTTACTCTGAATCAAATAACAGACATAACACATCAACAGCAGAAAAGGTGACAGAAATCAATGGAATGATGGTCGTCTTTAAATCAAGTTTATGTATATGGCTCTTTAATTAAACAGGCATTATTTAACTTTTGCATACATTCAGAGAACTGTCACTCACTAATGAAACATTGCTTATGTACTGTTCAGAAACAAATGACTTATACATTTATTACTCATGCTCTATGCTACCTATATATGCAACTTATATTTTTATGTTACATTTTTTAAAAAGATTTTTGAAGAGAAATACTAGTGATAACAGTTTCCGAAATTAAGTTTCGGGGTGGAAACAAAATGAAATAATAAAATGTCATCTTTTAAAATGTGTATATATACATTAGTAGTATTTAACTTGCTGATAGATGCAGTAATACTTTGAATAAGAAATGACAAGGTTGCTTCCAGCTGCTAACTGAACACAAGCACACACTCCCGAATAGGGGACATCCTCATAATGGTTCAGGATACAGTGTAAAAAAAGGTGTTGTAACACAAAGAAATCAATCAGATTATAACTTTTATTTTTGTGATGCTGAGTTGGATGAATGTTGGGCTCAAAAAAGCCACCTGTAACAATATCAGGCACATGTATATTCAACAAGGAGCATATGTAACTATACGTCTGTTGATAAACATGGGTCTAGGTCCACTCTGCTCTAACTAGAGATGGGCGGGTCCGGTTCCCCGAGAACCGAACCCACCCGACTTTTGGGTATCCGAGTACCGAGCTGAGCAGCTCGGTACTCTCCCGCCCGTTCCAAATCCAAATCGAGGCCGAACGTCATCGTGACGTCGTCGGATCTCGTGGCTCGGTTCTCGCGATACTTAAACATTATAAATACACGCCTCCACAGCAATCCATCGCCATTTGACAGAGGGAGAGAGCAGGGTGTAGTCACAGGCTGATTAGAGCAGGGACAGAGAATACAATATTCTTATTCCAATTGCTGTAACAAAAATCGCTAGAAAAGAGAGGAGGATAGAGGTTTATTTTATTTTTGTAATATTTGGCACTCCCCAGTGCTTTTGGGGTGTCCCCCATAACTGTGCATAAATATTTCTGGCTGTCAAAAGTCATATTTGTCAGCAGTATCTACCAAATAATTTTTAGCACTCCTCAGTGCTTTTGGGGTGTCCCCCATACTTGTGCATAAATATTTCTGGCTGCCAAAAGTCATATCTATCAGCAGTATCTACCAATTAATTTTTAGCACTCCCCAGTGCTTTTGGGGTGTCCTCAATAATTGTGCATAAATATTTCTGGCTGTCAAAGTCATATCTGTCAGCAGTATCTACCAATTAATTTTTAGCACTCCCCAGTGCTTTTGGGGTGTCCTCCCTAATTGTGCATAAATATTTCTGGCTGTCAAAAGTCATATCTGTCAGCAGTATCTACCAAATAATTGTTAGCACTCCTCAGTGCTTTTGGGGTGTCCTCCCTAATTATGCATAAATATTTCTGGCTGTCAAAAGTCATATCTGTCAGCAGTATCTACCAAATAATTGTTAGCACTCCTCAGTACTTTTGGGGTGTCCTCCCTAATTGTGCATAAATATTTCTGGCTGTCAAAAGTCATATCTGTCAGCAGTATCTACCAAATAATTGTTAGCATTCCTCAGTGCTTTTGGGGTGTCCTCCCTAATTATGCATAAATATTTCTGGCTGTCAAAAGTCATATCTGTCAGCAGTATCTACCAACTAATTGTTAGCACTCTTCAGTGCTTTTGGGGTGTCCCCCATAATTGTGCATAAATATTTCTGGCTGTCAAAGGTCATATCTGTCAGCAGTATCTACCAAATAATTTTTAGCACTCCCCAGTGCTTTGCGCTCAGAATGGATTCAAAGCAGTCCACATATGATCAGAATGAGCAACCAGGTTCTGTCACCAGTCCTGATGTTAGTGTTCCCAGTACGTCATCTGGCCAAGGCGATGTCAAACAACAGAGTGTTTCCAAATTAGTGCAAAAAACAAAAACCCCAAAAAAATTTACTGTATTGAAGCGAAAAAGAAGTGTAACTGAGAAAAAGTTAAGAGACGATAAAAATTTTTTTGCAAGCATGCCATTCTACACACGCAGTGGCAAAGAGAGAATGAGGCCTTCACCTTTGGCTATTAGTGGCAGATCCCAAAAAGATACCCAGCCTACAATTGGTGCACAACTACTGTTACGCGTCAAAGCCGAGCTGCAAGATAACAGTAAGGCATTAGAGGAGAATGTTTGCTCTGATTCACAAATGACAACAATCCCTGTGGAGAGTCCATCCAACAGTGGGATGTCTAATTGTGAGCATTCTGCTGATGTGTGCCTTAATAGCCCGAGTGTAGCCGGTGATACCCAAATTGAGGATGCCACTTTGGAATTAGAAGAGGATGAGGGGGAGATTTGTGTAGGCGACGAGGGCGCTAATGAGGATGTTGATGAGGATGAGGTTGTTTGTGTAAGTCCTGCACCAGTGGCAGCAGTTCTGGCACATGACAAGAAAAAGGCCATGGTCATGCCTGGGCATAAAACAAAAAAATCCACTTCTTATGTGTGGAATTATTTCTACCCAAATCCAGACAACAATTTTATAGCCATTTGTAGTGTATGTCAAGCCACAGTCAGTCGAGGGAGGGACCTTAACCATCTTGGAACATCGTCTATGTTACGCCATTTAACGAGAGTTCATGGCAAAGTGTTGGGAAAAGCTGAAAGTTCTTCCCAAAAAAATACAAGCACTCCATCATCAGCTAAGACCCTCCGCTCACCGACATTCCGACGGCTACAAAATACACCCACCACACCATCCTCATCAATATCCTCAGTAGCGTTCGGAGTTAGCCCGGCATCCCACTTAAGGCTGGATGACTCAGGCCATTTGGAAACCCATGTACAATTTTGCTTTGCAATACCTAAGCTGCCCACCCTCCAGTGTGTACTCTGATCGAGTGTTCAGCACATATTTAACTATAAGTGTAGGGTGTAATATACATCCAAAGACGATGGCTGCATTGCCAATATGCATAGATGGAGAGGAAGACAATCTGTTTTGTGTGTAGAATAAATGAAGGCCTACCAACGAAGAATTAAACTGTTTTTTTGGATGATTTATTACCTCAACAATTAGATTACTTATCTCTAAAACAGTTGGAGTACTAAATTGGGTTATTTTAGGCCCAAAAACATTGATTTTCCAACAAAATAGCAAAACAAAACCAAACAAAACCAAAACCAAAACCAAAACACACAATGGCGGTTTTGCAAAACCAAAACCAAAACACGATGGTAATCCAGATCCAAAACCGAATCCAAAACCAAAACACGGGGGTCAGTGACCATCTCTAGCTCTAACAGACAATGCATTGTAGTATAAGTCCAATAGAAATGTGGTATATAAAGTAACAGATGAAACGCATATAGTGCCTGATTCATTAAGGAAAGTTAAGTAAAAAATTGAGTAAGTAGTATCCTGGACAAAACCATGTTACAATGCAAGGGCTGCAAATTAGTTTTCTATTTTGCACATAAGTTAAATACTGTCTGTTTTTTCTAGTATACATTAGAAATGTTCACTGACCCCGTGTTCTGGTTTTGGTTTTGGAACTAGATTAACTTCGTGTTTTGGTTTTAGTTTTGGCAAAACCGTCCTTGCGTGTTTTGGTTTTGATCCCTATTTTTTTTGCTAAAATCCCTATTTTTTTTGCTAAAATCACATAATATTGCTTTTTCCCCTCTACATTATTATTAACCTTGATAACACTAATTTCAAATCATTTGCAGTCAATTTTGATCACCTCACAGGTCACAATATTATTTCCATACACTTTAAAACAAAGACTGCAGCAGTTCTTGCCAGTGATAAGAAGAAGGCCATTGTCATGTCTGGGCATAAGACCAAAAAAATCCACCTCTTATGTGTGGAATTATTTTTACACAAATCCTGACAACAATTGTCTAGCCATTTGTAGCATTGTAAAGCCACAGTCATTAGAGATACGGACCTTAACCATCAAGGAACCTCATCCATGTTACACCATTTGATGTGAGTTCATGGAAAGCTTTTGTGAAAATCAGAAACTTATGCTAAAAAATAACAACAAGCAGTCCAGCATCCGCTACCTTCCTTCTCCCAGCACCTGCAATCTACACCCCCAACACATTCATCATCAGTATTTTCACAAGTGATTGGCATTAGTCCTGCATCCATGTTTCTGAGGCGAGATGACTCCTCCCCTATCCAGGACTCCTCAGAAAAATCCTTGAGTGCTAGACCCACTGCTGTTGCTCCTGCTGCTGGGGTGGATCTTCAACACAGAAGCAGACCAAGAAGAAGACTACTAGTAGTTTACAACAATTGACTGTTAAACAATCCTTTGCAAGATGAAACAATTATGAAAGCTGTCACCCAGGCATCCAATATCCACTATTAATGTAGCTAGTTTTAGACAGTTACTTGAGGTCTTCTGTCCCTGTTCCAAAATTTCATCACGACACCACTTTTTTTATTATTATTATTATTATTATTATTATTATTATTAATTTTTATTTATAGGGCGCCACAAAGTATCCGTAGCGCCGTACAAGGACAAACAGTGGCACAGAACAAGGTGAAACAGCACAGTACAAGTAACAGTAAGCACTATAACTCTGGGGACTCAGGCACAGCATGAAAGAGAGGGAGGGAGGGGAAAAGTGAGTACAGGCAGGTAACTATGGCCCAAGAGGGTGGGCACGGATGACAGGTTGAGAGTCACTGAGGGGAGCGGAGAGAAGCGAGAGGAGACAGAGGGCAGAGGGACTGAGAGGAGGTTAGCTGAGTAGCTGGAGAGCGCAGTTAAAAGTGATGGAAACAGAAGGTAGGAGAGCCCTGCTCAAAGGAGCGAACAATCTAAAGGGAGGGGAAGACAGACAGACACATGGATGAGACGGAGAGACGGGAGGAAGGGGGAGAAGGGAAGAAGGGATGAGAAAGAGAGGTAGCCGACCGGTGGGAGTTTAGGCATGAGACTGGAAGGCTTTAAGGAAAAGGTGGGTTTTTAATGTTCGTTTGAAAGAGGACAGATTAGGGGAAGTTCTGATGGAGCGGGGCTTGTTCCAATGGAGGGGAGCGGCGCGGGAGAAGTCTTGGATACGTGCGTGAGAGGAGGTAATCAGAGGGGACGAGAGGCGATGATCGTTGGACGATCGCAGTGAGCGGGAGGGAGTGTGAATAGAGATAAGGTTAGAGATGGTGGGTCGCAGTGGAGTTGGCGAGGGCCTTGTAAGTCAGAGTGAGGAGCTTGAAAAGGATTCTGTAGGGGAAGGGGAGCCAGTGAAGGGCTTGGTAGAGTGGGGATACAGAGGTGGAACGGCGAGAGAGGAAAATAAGCCTAGCAGCGGCGTTAAGTACAGATCTAAGGGGAGCGAGATGAGAGAGGGGGAGGCCGATAAGGAGAAGGTTGCAGTAGTTCAAGCGGGAGATAATCAGAGAGTGGACGAGAGATTTGGTGGCATCCTGGGAGAGGAAGGGCCGAATGCGGGCAATGTTGCGAAGCTGGAAACGGCAGGATTTGGCGAGAGAGTGAATGTGAGGGGCAAAGGAGAGAGAGGAGTCGAGAATGACACCTAGGCAGCGGAGTTGGGGAACAGGGGAGATAGATGAGTTGTCAACAGTGATGGAGAGGTCAGAGGGGAAGGAGGTACGAGAGGGAGGAAAGACAATGAGTTCAGTTTTAGCAAGATTGAGTTTAAGAAATCTAGAGGACATCCAGGAGGAGATGGCAGAGAGGCATGCGGATACCCTGGAAAGAAGGGAGGGAGAGAGATCAGGAGAGGAAGGGTAGAGTTGAGTGTCATCAGCATAAAGGTGGTACTTGAGGCCGAAGGAGCTGATGAGTGCACCCAGAGAAGAGGTGTATAGTGAGAATAGTAAGGGTCCAAGGACAGAGCCCTGAGGGACCCCGATTGGAAGGGAGGAAGAAGGGGAGAGAGAATCAGAGGTGGAAACAGAGAAGGAACGGTCGGCAAGGTAAGAGGTGAACCAGGAGAGGACGGTACCGGAGAGGCCAATGGACTGAAGGGTGTGAAGCAGGAGGGGGTGGTCAATGGTGTCAAAGGCCGCTGAGAGGTCGAGGAGAAAAACTTTACTAGAAAAGCTATTCCTCACCTCTACCAGAAGGTTCATAAAAATGTAATTATTTGGCTACAAAATGCCATTCTACCCATTGTACACTTAACCACAGATATGTGGACAAGCGAAACTGGGCAAACTAAATATTATATGATTGTGACAGCCCACTGGATTGGTGATTCGCCAACACCAGCAGTGACAGCAGCAGCATGTACCCTGGAACGTCACATTTTTCAGAGGCAGGCTACTCTGTGTATCATCTGCTTCACTAAGAGGCATATTATTATTATTATTATTATTATCGTAGATTTGTAAGGCACCACAGTGCTCCACAGCGCCGTACAGTAGGGAAGACAAGGACATACATAAAACAAGACATACATAAAACAAGAACAGACAAAATGTATGGAGAAATGAAAACAAAGGGTATGGAGGACCCTGCTCATTAGAGAGCTTACATTCTAAAGGGAAGAGGGCACAGCTGAAACAAGAGGAGGGAGTGGGGTTCAGAGTGGAGATTGGGATAGTTGTGATTGTGCATTCGTGTGAATTGTGTTTTCGAGGATAAGGTCACCTCTAAAAAAGAGATGGGTTTTCAAAGAGCATCTAGAAGATTTGAAGGCTGTGGGAAAGTCTGATTGAGCGTAGTAGAGAATTCCATAAGTGGGGAGCAGCACGGGAGAAGTCTTGTAGGCGGGAGTGAGAGGTGGTTATCAGAGATGAGAAAAGGCGCAGGTCAGAGGTAATAACTAAAGGATGTCATTGCAACATGGCTTATCCTGTTTGGACTCTCCCGAGTATATGTGATTTCTGATAACATCACGCACCAATATTGTTAGAGCATTAGACCGGGGGGATTTCCATCACATTCCCTGTTTTGCTCACACAATAAACTTGGTGGCACAGAACTTTTTTAAAAAAAAATTACAATGACATGCAGGAGATGCTGTCTGTGTCCCAAACTATATAGGGTCATTTTCAGGATTCTGCAACAGCATGTAGGAGAATGCAGCAGCTGTAATAAGAACTACTTTATTCGCTTCACCAGGATCCAAGAGTAATCAACATCTTGAAATTGGATCATTACATTTTAGCAACTGTGCTTGATCCTAGGTTTAAGAGCTATGTCTTCTCTTTCTTTTGCACATAAGGTAGAGGGATTAGTATCATCATGACTCAGACTGGAGAGTGACAAGTACAATGCCACCCCTCCTATTTCTGTATGAGCTATGGCACAGTAGAATGTCACTGGAAACTTTTAAGAATGCTGACAGCCCTATTATTACAATTTCTGTTTCAGCACTGAACCCTGCCACCTCTCCTGTTTCTGAGTGAGCTATGGTACAGTAAAATGTAACTGCAGATTTAGACCAAGACTGCCAGCCCAATTATTTCTATTTTAGCAATGAAAATTAGCAATGGATCAATGGCGCTCTCCTCTTTGTGTTTTACCTACTTAACACAGTACAATGTGACTGCAGATTTAGAAGACCAAGCCTGCCAGCCCTATTATTTCTATTTCAGCAATGACAATTAGCAATAGAGCTCTCCTCTTTGTGTGTTACCTATATAACCTTGTACAATGTGACTGCAGATTTAGAAGACCAAGTCTGCAAGACCTATTCATTTTATTTCAGTAATGTCAATTAGCAATGGAGCAATGGAGCTCTCCAGAATGTCACTGGAGACTTTGAAGAACACTGCTACCCCTCCTCTTTCTTTTCTACCTATGATGCTGCCTAACTGCTCTAGAGACTGCCCAGAACTGTGCTACCCCTTCTGTGTCCCTGAATCGCCATGGAGGGCAGTAATTATAGAATCCAAAATTCAAGAATCCAAGCCTGAACATCTCTAGTATGCATACACAGTCTTCATAACTAGACATTGACACTTACATCACACATGTAGCTGATGCAAGTCATACAACAGAAAAACATGCACCTTTGGGATGCCCAAATCTTGAATCTGACGCTGCTGCTTGCACTCGATCTTAGTATGTCCTTACTGTACATTGACTACATGCAGATGCTCTGTGACTTCCCTTTCTGCCCATAAAACCATAGGCTGTAGTAAGGGTACCTTGGGCACAAGATGAATTGCTGCATTCACTGGCATATGCTCTGGTTCTGGGCATACACAGTACAAATTTATGCAAAACACAGCACATATTGGCATTAATTTCCTTAACGATTAAAGCCTGTCATGTTTAAGTACATATGCTGAGTCATAGGCATCTCAAGATACGTTCCGCTCTGCACCTGTACTATTTACACCAAGTTTATATCAGGCTTACTTCACCCACACATAGTCCCACAAATGCATACACACAACCAGGTCATAAGCACAATGTTATCATTTGCTTTGATAGCGAAAAAACACATTCGCTATTAGGCTTAATAATACAGCAGACATGATATTCCTTCACTTGTATGAATAAAAGCAGCAAGAAAATTATTTTTAAATACACCCCAAAACCCTATAATATGTGCATGATAAATGAAGAATGCACCTATGAGCTTCAGTCGATCAGAAGCGATTACCTTGTGCTGGTGACCATCATCATCATCAGTGTGTATTTACACCAGCTCTCTAGCAGGTGCAAAAGATGCGGCTCCTGAAAGGTGCATATGCGCATCCATGTTGGGCTGCCTTAACTGCATACTACTGTACTCTACCTATGTTAGACTATCCCTTCCATTCCCCAAGCTGCCGCTACTGTACCCTTCCTACGTTAGACTACCCCTTCCATCACCATGCCACCTCTACCGTACTCTGCCTATGTTAGGCTATCCCCATCCATCCCCATGCCACCTCTACTGTACTGTAGGTCGCGGCCCTCAAGTATGTGAAGTGTGAGACCAGGTGGAGAACCCAATAGCTACGGTCTGAGGGTAGAGAGTATGCTGACAGGAGTACTTCTCAGGAAGAAGGAAGTAAGCAGAGTTACAGGTAAGTTGGTATGGAGAGTCAGGAATGCACAAGGGTGCAAATGTCTGCAGAGAGGTGTAGTACAGAGGTCCTGGAGAGCTGGGAAGCCCTGGTGCAGGATCCACAGGAGGCACAACCGTCTGCAGGAGAACACTGAGTTCCGGGTAAACAAGAATTGAAAGTCAGGCACGCACATGAGTGCAAATGTCTGCAGAGTGGTGTAGTGCATAGGTCCTGGAGAGCTGAGAAGCCCTGGTGCAGCATCCACAGGAGGCACGACCGTCTGCAGGAGAATACTGAGTTTCGGGTAAACAAGAAGGGAAAATAAGGCACGCACATGAGTGCAAATGTCTGCAGGGTGGTGTAGTGCATAGGTCCTGGAGAGCTGAGAAGCCCTGGTGCAGCATCCACAGGAGGCACGACCGTCTGCAGGAGAATACTGAGTTTCGGGTAAACAAGAAGGGAAAATAAGGCACGCACATGAGTGCAAATGTCTGCAGAGTGGTGTAGTGCATAGGTCCTGGAGAGCTGAGAAGCCCTGGTACAGCGTCCACAGGAGGCGCGACCGTCTGCAGGAGAATGCTGAGTTTCGGGTAAACAAGAATGGAAAATAAGGCACGCACATGAGTGCAAATGTCTGCAGAGTGGTGTAGTGCATAGGTCCTGGAGAGCTGGGAAGCTCTGGTGCAGGATCAATAGGAGGTGCAATGGTCTGCAGGAGAATGCTGGGATCCAGGTAGACTGGTAGTCTGAGCAGAAGTACAGGAGCCAGTGGAAGGTACATTCAAACAGGTGGGCAGACCTGAAGATCTGGCACCTAAGCAATGCTGCAGGTGCTTTAAATAGTTAGAGTAGGTGAGGCAATTGGCCAATAGGATGAATGAAGGAAGTTTTCATAATTGTCAGTTCCGTGCATGCGAAGAATCGCCGGCAAGATGGCGTCCATCCGGGAGATCCACGGCACTCGTACAGGAGAGGGAGCAGCTGCAAATGGATAGGTAGGAGCGCCAGACCCTGACCAAGTAGTCAGCAGGTCTGGAGCATGAGACTATGACACTATGTTAGAAATTCCTTCCACCCCCCATGCTGCCTCTCCAGTCATAAGAGGACACAAGTATAGACACATGCAACTTTGCATGCATGGAAAATGCATGTACAATACAAATTTGCAGATTTTACACTATGCAAACAGATATACATCCAGGTCAGCATCAATCCCTTAAAACACATGTCTGTTTAGATGTTTTGGGATACTACACCTTGCACAGATATTTGCACTCCAAGGACATCAAGGCTTGTTGTGGTAAAAAAAATAATAATTTACTCTGCTGCACAAATAAGCTTAGGAGGACTATGCAGGAGAAGCTTGTAGGCAATATCCTACAAATATCCATTCTCCTAATGGTCAAAGCTGCTTACATATGTGAGTAAAATAAAACTCTACTATGTCTTCTTTAGATGACATATTTCTAAACTGCTTTATGCTCAAACTTTTGTCTAATGGTTTATCAGTAAGGTGCTTAACTGATACTGCCACCCACAGGAATGTTTCTACAGGTCTGTACGTTTCACATAGAAGCACTATAGATTGGTTTGTTACATAAGATCTCTTTAATAAATTGGCATCTACTACTAGAAAATCTTTCTTGTGTCCTATAGCATAATAGTCTGTCCTTGGTTATAATATTGCTCCTTGTTCTGTGCCAACCACATATTCTGTCCCCTTGTGCCATACAGGTTGTCATATTCTGTGAGAAATATCATGTCTCCCAATACCAAACCCAGACTTGGAGGGAAATTCAACTCCCTGTGTTGTTCTTAAGAAAATTGGGGGCCGCGCACTATTACCCTTACTAGAATAATAGTGCACATTATTACCGTTACAATGGAAATTTCGATGCTGATTTGCTCTGTGAGTTTCCAGAAAAGAATCTGTGCTAAAATTACTGTAGTAACGGTAATAATGCACGCACCGCGTTGTCCTTTAGAGCAACGCATGGAATTTAATTAAGTGTTGCGTTATTGCAATAAACAAGCCACAACATTCTCCCCAAATATCTTATACCTCTGGACTGAAATGTAGTGTTTATAAATACAGTGCTTCCTATTATAAACAGAATGACATATTGTGCAATTAGTATTTTAATGCACTTTTTTGAAGAAAATATACCTGGTGACAAGTGAGGGGATGGCATTGGGTTTGAATCATTAAGAAAAGTTAAGCAAAAAATTGAGTAAGTTTTTGTACTTAAGTGTTATGGACAAAACCATGTTGCAATGTAAGAAGTGCAAGGGAGTTTATTATTTTTCACATAAGGCAAATACTGGCAGTTTTTTCATGAAGTACACAAATACTTGATAGCTTTGACATGCCCTACCCCAAATATAAATCTGCCATCACATTTTAAATTTACCTCCCCTTCCAATGCAACTTGGTTTTGCTTTACTTGCTTACCTTTACTTAACTTTCCGTAATGAATCAGAGGCCCATAGAGAGGGTGCACTGTAATTACATAGTGAAAAAGTAGTACTCACCTATCTGGCCCACCAAGATCTAGAAATGGTTATTTAAAACTATTAATGACTTTGTAACATTGAAATGCTATAGTTGCTAAGAATGCTTCCCACTTACTTTAAAGAGAATCTGTTGTTGTTTAAATAACTTGTTTACAGAAGAAAAATGGATCGCTCGCTAGGCAGGGGAGATCCGACATGGGAAGAAAGCGGATCAGTAGTGAGAATAGAGCAGTATGTTGCCCGAATCTCATGCAGAGAAATTAGTTTGGAGGCAGGAGGAGATTTGAATGTAGAGTACTTTGCATTGTAATTGAGCTTGAGCTCATAGCAGATATGTTGATGTGTTGTGGTGTAATAAATGTAGAGTTTATATTTGTGGGTATCTAACATGTTTTGGATGAAGCACATTGGATGGTTTCTGCAGTCTTCCAATCAAATGCAACTGAGCAGTGATTAACTTTTACATTTAAAAATTATAACTGTAGTAAAAAATATTCTAACAAATGGTATTGGAGATTAGTAGTTCATTGTAAATAATATATACACAATGCACAGTGTAATTGTTTTGAATATTATATTGGGAGAGGAGAGGTAAATTGTATCCTGAGTAAATTATTTTTTTCTTTTATACATTTGGCTTTGTTACCATAAGTACTTGAGACACTTACTTTTGTGTGACCCGAGGCTAAAAGTTGCCAGCCCTCCCCTGGTGCAATATAAATATTCTGAATATAAATGCACACTATAAGTAATTCATACTAGTTCAAAATAACTTGCTACAAACCTTGAGATTTGAACTTGTGACACTGGAGTCATAGAAATGTTATAGATGAAAACTATTAAATGCAGAGATCTCCCTGTCTAGGTCATAATACTGTAGCACTGCAATATTGCTAAATTAGAAATTCCATATTCCATGGTCTCCTGTTCTTAAATCAGATAAATGCTCCAAATCAGATTCTATCACACTCATGCATATAACACCCCTCAACCAATTATACGTTTTAACTGTCATATAAACCAATATATTCTATACTAATGACTTCACCACTAGAGAACAAGTATATTGCAAAACATAGTAGTTTATTTTCCTGACAGAGAAGGACACACAATAAAACCTCCTACTGATTAAATCCTGACATTGGTATCTATCAACTTACTTCATATTGAAGGACGTTAGTCTTTACATTTTAATGCTGGAAGGAATTTAAAGGAAATAGGAATAAAGATTTATACTGAAATATTCATTAGGAATTCCATCAAATACTTATTTAGAACTTATTAAAATTATGACTTATTTATCCATTCAAATAACAGCATTTCAACACACAATGCATCTACTGATAGTTTTGATGGATGAGTTAAGTCTATATGCAGCCTACATTGCTTGTTATAACACATAATATAATTTTGCTGTACAGTAAATGATACATGGCAGTATATATAATTATTTTGCAGACCCCAACTCCCTAGGGTATTCAGACCCGTGGGAAGCTAACATTAATGACGCTTTCCCGCACTGTCACAGACGCAAGTCCCAGGTTATATATAGACCTTCCAGATGTTAGAATTTCATTATGTGGCATGTTGCTTTTATATTCAGAAGCAGTTTTGGTGCCTCCGGAAGAGTTTTTTTCTTTTTTCCAAGCATGTTCCAGCTGGATAATTTTGGGGATCAAGTTGCCAGACAAGATTTTTTGGGGGTTTTGCGAAGACACTTGAAATATTTTTATGGGTATTTTTTTTTTTTTTTAATAACTCAGTTTGGATTAAAATCTTACAAGACTGGATCCTACAGAAGAAATAAGAACAGAGTTGGTAAGTATGAATGTTGTTTTTATTTTTTCATAAAATTTTGTGGTTTAAACGAGAGGTGTCTTTTATTTACATTTTGCATTGGTGCACCACATGGCCCAATGGCCCTGGGTGTCAGGGCATTCTGCCACTTGTGGTTTCCCAAGTACCAGCATGCCCTTGCAGCCATGGGTATACTGGTGCTTATAGTACTACAAGCACAAGCATGTCCATACTGTTCATGGTAGTCTGGGCCTGCTGGGACCTGTAGTTCACCAAAGTAAAATAGTGTTTCATTATTTTTTTTAATTTTTTTAAAACCATTTATTACTCCACACCCATCACCCAGGAGTGTGGGAAGAGGCCTAGTACTGTCAGCATGGGGCTGGCTACCCCTAGGGATGGGGCCCACATTTTTTTTGCAGACCCCAACTTCTTAGGGAAACCATGACTGGGAAGAGGAGACATTTTTTTTACATTTATTTATTTATTTTCATCACTGTTTGGACCCGCTGGCATTGCCGTTTTAATGTAGGCATTGTGACCTTTGACATTTTCATGTCGGCAGAATAAGTGTTTGTATTTTTTCCACCAGAATTTCACACCCAACCCCTATATATATATCACTTTTCCTATAAAAACTGTTATAATCCCCTTTCCAAAACACTGTTCTTATTCTTCTATACATAAAATTTTCACATCCAATAACTTCAGAACATTTATTAGGGCCACTTACTAAGTGTAGCTTATGCTCTATTGTTAAACTGTACTCATGGAAACCTCCACCTACAAAGCAAATCATCTATTTTACTGGTAGAATGTGGCACCATGATGGTTTCTGCATTGTGTCCAGGCTTCATTAGCAAAACAGAATCAAAGTCATAGGTAACATTGTATTCCTCATCTTCCATCCCACTGTTAAGTGAATAGGACCATTGAGTGACTGTTAGACAGTCTGTTCCAGGCTGATTACCTTGGGAAACATATTTGACCTGTTTTATCAAGTCTTACCTATACATTTAGTCATCAACTGTATGTCTTCTATAATTGCTTTTCTTTCACACTGACATAACACAACAACCACATGGAGCACAATAGATTTTCTTTAGATTTTCCATGTGAGGACCAAATGGTAAAAATTATCACACCCGAACCTTGTTCAAGCATTGCAAGCCTCACACACACACTATGAAATAATGCCTACAATATTGTATATTAATCAGGTCTCGATTTTCTGAAAGGCTATATAGGCATGAGCCTGTGGTGAGGGAATCTTAAAATTTGTTTTCTGATGCTCTCTTCACAGTTGCTGGCTTCAGCACTTATTTTATATTTAACTATACTGTTGTGAATGTAAAGTGAGTGTAGCGACACACATGCCAATCAGAATACAAATGGCAGGGTAACAGCAAATTTGAATGAGAGATGGATGAACTTGAGCAGGGTTGGAGCACAGCAAAATCGAAAGGAAGCGTAGGATAATAAAAATGTAAATCTAGGTCTGTCTTTAATGTCTATATTAATCATTTAAATAATAATCACACATGACACCTCTATTTTCATGCATAATGCTTGTGCTTAATTCATCCTATGGACGAGTGTTGCCCACAAGACATCACAGCTACAGTCTTATAAATAGATCTTAATATGTAAACATGTGTTTTTCTAATTTACCTATATTTATAACATTGCAGCATTTATAATTCACCTCTCTATTATAGAAGGTCATACACTTATAATGAGCCATTCAAATATTTATTTATTTTGTTCCCTTCTGTAAAAAAAAAATCAAATACACAAAAAAAAGTATATGTTGTTTTCTCTAGACTATGCTCAGTTTCTAATTTCCTTAACACTCCTTTCCCCCTCTCGGATCATCACCTTATTAGCTACGCGCTCACCACCAGTTCTTTACCCTCCCTGGTGTCAAACTCTTCCAAGCCTCCTCATACCCGCAGGAATATCAACGCTATTGATTTTCAACAGTTTTCCACCTTTCTCCAACACCTCTCCCCAATTTCTACATTCTCCTCCCCTGATCGGGCAGTACCCCATTTTCATCAAACCCTAGCAACTGCTCTGGATCAAGTGGCTCCAGCGACACTACATACTTCGCGTAGAATTCGTTGCCAACCGTGGCACACTACAGTAACACGAACTCTACAAAAACTTTCTCGTAAAGCAGAACGTCACTGGCGTAAATCTTGTGCATCTAATGATTACATCACATATACTGATATCTACCACTTCTACAGAAATGCTCTGGACAATGCTAAACAAGCATACTACCGATCTCTCATCTATGCTCAGACTTCTAACCCCAAACGCCTCTTTAACACATTTAACTCTCTTCTGAATCCTCCTGCCCCAAATCCTCGAACTAACATCAGTGCACAGGATCTTGCTTCCTATTTTAAGGACAAAATTGATAAGATCAGGCTTGAAATGATATCTCCCTTGACAAGCAATCTGCTCAATTCCTTTGTAGCACCCTCTGACACTCTCTCTTCATTTGATCCCACAAATGAAGAGGAAGTTTCTACTCTCTTCTCATCTTCCTGCTCTACCTCCTGTCCTCTTGATCCCATTCCCTCACAAATGGGTATGTCCCTGTCTCCTGTGCTCATTCCCCCTCTAACTAAAATCTGTAATCTATCTCTTTCTACTGGTATTTTTCCATCTATATTCAAGCATGCAGTGATTACTCCCATTTAAAAAAAACTGAATTCTGACCCTAACTCTCTCATAAATCCCCGCCCCATCTCCCAGCTCCCATGCCCCTCCAAGCTTCTCGAGATAATTGCCTACACACGCCTCACACACTTTCTTACAGCAAACAACCTATTGGATCCTCTTCAGTCAGGCTTTCGCTCTCAACACTCCACAGAGACTGCACTGACCAAAGTTGTCAATGATTTGATCACAGCAAAAAAAAATAAACAATACTCTCTTCTAATTCTCCTGGATCTCTGTGCTGCATTTGACACTGTTTACCACTCTCTCCTCATGAAAACGCTACAATCCCTAGGTCTTGAAGGCACTGTCCTATCCTGGTTCTCATCCTACCTATCTAATCGCTCTTTCAGTGTTAATTTCTCTGGATCCACCTTTGCTCCGCTTCCTTTATCAGTTGGAGTTCCACAAGGCTCAGTCGTAGGTCCTCTGCTATTCTCTATCTACACCACTTCTCTTGGAAAACTAATAAGCTCCTTTGGATTTCAGTATCATCTCTATGCGGATGATACACAAATTTATCAATCCTCTCCTGATCTTTCAGCATCTGTGTTGTCTCGCGTTACTGACTGTCTTTCTGCCATTTCATCTTGGATGTCTTCTCGCCAACTTAAACTCAATCTTTCAAAAACTGAATTAATAATATTCCCACCCAAAAACAGAAGCTTCCTGCCTGACATTTCTATTTCTGTCGATAACATGACCATAAATCCCACCACGCAAGCTCGTTGCCTAGGTGTAATCCTTGACTCACAACTGTTGTTTATTCCCCACATCAACTCTATATCTAAATCATGTTACATACACCTAAAGAACATTTCCAGAATACGCACATATCTGACACAAGACACCACAAAAACATTAATTCATGCACTCATCATCTCCCGCATCGACTATTGCAATTCCTTCCTTACTGGTCTTCCCAAAGTCAGACTTGAACCCCTACAATCTATTTTGCACGTAGCGGCTAGACTGATTTTCCTTACAAACCGTTATTCCTCTGCTGAGCCACTCTGTCAGTCTCTACATTGGCTGCCTGTATTTCAACGAATCCAATATAAAATTCTTCTACTAACATACTAGGCCATCAACAAAATAGCACCGACATACATTTCCTCACTTGTCTCGAAATATCTCCCTACTCGACACCTCCGTTCTGCACAAGATCTACGTCTCTCCTCCACTCTCATCACATCCTCCCATTCTCGGTTACAGGATTTTTTCTGGGCTGCACCTACTTTGTGGAATTCCCTCCCACGCACAGTAAGACTTTCCTATAGTCTTCAAACCTTCAAGCGTTCACGGAAAACCCACCTCTTCAGACAAGGTTATGATATTCCTCAACCATCATCTTAATTTCCCTAGATTACCCTATTACCATCCTCTACACTGCTAACGCAAGAGAACAACCTTCTGACCAACATTGCAACACACATAGCCCACTCAGTACTTTTACCTTTGCAGTCTGGCTGGTCCATTGTGCAATATGATGTAGCACATGCCCTTGTGTTTCTAACTCCCATTGTCCTATAGATTGTAAGCTTTCGAGCAGGGTTCTCTTACCTCTCTGTCTGTATGTATTACCCAGTATTGTCTTATTAATGTTTGTTCCCAATTGTAAAGCGCTACGGAATTTGCTGGCGCTATATAAATAAATGTTGATGATGATGATGATGATGTCTCACTCATCTTTTGTCCAAAACTACAATTTTCCTTTTCATAACTTAGTTTCAGTTGCATGGTCAGAAATAAAATGAAAAATAAACAGTGTACAATTTAGTACCAGTATAAATCAGGGAAAAAAAAATCTGCACTTCTTATATTCTTATTAAATTATAATTAAGCCTGAAAGCCAAATGGCAATATATTCAGCTTAGGTCCTAATACTAAATAAAGGTTGGCAGATAATACGGTCCCAACACCATAAAATGTAGATATAGGGGAAGTACACTTGAATTTATTAACAATAGAGTATAATAACTGACATTCATTTTAATATATTACATAGTGCTTGCAATCGAAACATTTTTGATAGTCACTGCTGATACCCAGTAGCAGAAAGCTATACTTGGAATGACAAAATTAAATTTGCGTTTCAGCCGCATTCCAATAGCTTTCCAAAAAGGCCAAATGTCTTTCGCTTTCGGGTAATATAATGAGATGTGAGTCAGTTATTGCTCTTTCACACTCTTGTTTAAAAATATTTAAAAACAAGTATTTTCTTTTCTCTATTTCTACAATTGTTGGTTTTGGGACAGAAACACTGGAAAATTGAAGACTATCAATTGGGGATCCTTACCAGAATTAAGTAAGGGAAAAGCACAACAAGGGCCAGATATAAAACAATATATTTTTCATGTCCTAATAGCAGTTAGGCTTCTTTCTCCACATCACCAGCCATGAAAATGTATGATTGTAAAAACAATTATAATATGTAATCATTGCTTTTATTCTATTTTATCTCTTTTTGCTATTAAATATTGAGTGTATATTGAACATAAATTGACTTGCATTGTTGCATCCATTGTACAGCTACATGGTTCCATGCTATGCATTTATTAATTGAAGCACATCACTTTGACATGCACTGGACCTGAAGGGTATAGTATATTACATCAATATTCCACATTGCCTCTCTCTGATGGTGTACCAAAGTGAGAATACACAGCTCTACCTTTTTCCATACCCTGTAATTACATGCAAGTACACTTTATCTCTGACCCACAGAACAATTGCTTGTATATTTGCTCTTTCTATGTCTTCCATTGTATTTCTGTATACCTAGTAAGCCCTCTTTGTATCCTACAAAACTAAATGTGATATTTTCTAAAGATTCACCCCTGCAATCTCTCTGGGATTGTGGCTAACATCAGAAAATGCTGTTTTTATTAAGGCATCTGTACACACAAACATCAATATTACACATTTAATGCACCCTAGTAAGGACACTTTAATGCTTATAGTCCAAAACATAAAGAAAGTGAATAGACATGTACACATTGTTTTTAACAAGGTATCTTTCTCTCTAAGTTAATTGCAACATTGGCTGCAGCATTCATGAGCTTTAAGGTACAATATGGTAGAGTTCACTGGAGTGCTCATTAAGTGCATAGTACACTGTGCTGTGGGGAAGCTTTACACTTTAAATGCTCTGTTAAAACTGCAGATAAAGTACAAGGCATTATCTACACTTTTAACTAGCTGTCAGTATTCCTAGCATGAATACTATGGAGAGTTATGGTAATGAAAACAGAATGTCTTTATTGATAACATGGTTACACAGGAAGCAATTGGTGCAGTAAATGGTTAATGACAACTCAGTTCATAAAGACTGTAGATTCAAGAAAGCAGGAAATAGCAAATATAGCACAGATTACACAAGAACCAATAGATGCAAGAAATGGTTAATGGCAAGGCAGTTTATAGGGGCAAAAGGTTCAAGACAGTAGGGATGGCAGGTAAAAGAATAAATGCAGACTCGTAGACACAGAGGGAGAACTACAGCACAGGAAAGCAGGTTTAACAGGTCAGGCTCTGAGGTTGAAGATGCAGGGGAAGCAGGAGACATGGAATAAACCATGGGTGTAAAGCAACGAGCATGGTGTATGGTGTTACAACCCCTTAATCGAATCCATACCTTAACTGCACTTTTTACCCATGTTGTTATCAGGAAGTATCAGTAATGTAACTATAACATCTCCTTGGAAAAGTACTTCAGGGGTTAAATTCCACGTCCACAAGAAACACTCAGGAGTTGAGTGAATTAAGCTACCATTGTTATTTCTGTTTGCTCCCTATTGTCCACTAGTGAGCTGTACAGCCAGCCAGGAGCCGGACCCAGCAGGGGTCACTTGAGGAAAGACCACTGGGGAGGTAGGGAAGGGGGCTGGATAGTGTAAGCAGCCCACTAATCGAGACCTTTTGCAACTCCCCTGGGCAGGCAGATCCCAAGGTGGGATTAGGAGGTGATAAAAGAGGCTAACCTGGGAGCTGGACACATGTGTAACTAACTTTTGGCCAAGAGGTGATGCTCTGCCAGAGATGCGCTGTGGAACATATCTCACTGGATTTATTTGAACTGATTTCCCCACTTGTTGGACCTGTATCATTACCGGGCTGTGCTGTATTTAATCCTGTTCTGCAGAATAAATCATCCTTCTATTTTTTCTCTAAAACCGTGTCTGATTGATTTGGGTAACGGGTTTCCAGGTTTAGCAAGGAGGCACAAGGCACTGGATTATCCACTTGTGTCGGGAGTCCATGTTAGCCAGAAGGTACTAGATAATCCAGGTGTGTTAGGCAAATAGGGTTCAGATAGGCCAAGGGTTAGAAGCCATGAAATCCACAATGCCAGGGAATGAGCAGGAACAAGGTGAAAATGAAGCCGGGGTCTAGGTCACAAGAAGAGGTACAAAACAGGCGGACTAGCAAGGAGTCAATACCAGGAAGCAGGCCAGAATCAGTTCACATGTATGTACAGTGAAACCAGCAGCAGCAATGCCAATTCATGAACTGACTCAAAATGCTGGGAAATCCAGTCTCTTAAAATTTAGACACAGGTGCTTAGGATCCAGGAGAATGATGAGTGTTTATCCCTTGCAGATAGGATCAGATGAACTCAGTGCAGCATCTAATTATATACAGAACTGCAGCCTGAAGCAGATCATGAAAAAAGAATTGTTTTTAAATGCTCTTGTGCGTTAGCGCTTACTCTCATATACAAAAACTACATAGAATATAGTTTAAATGTCACCGTTAATGGACTAGAATAGAGTCTGCGCAAGCACTGTACCATAGAAGAGATATATTTCTATGTGCAGGAGGAATTATAGAGACTGACAGAATCAAGACCAGCACTACAGTTAGGCAAACTCGGCAGTTGCTTATGCAGCCTGAAAAAATGAATGAGGGACATAATGTGACTCACCCAGTGTTTTTAATGCCATATGGAAGGCTATGAAACTGCTGGCTGTCACATCTTCATGTCAGTGTTTTGTTGGGAGTGTGGGACTAGGCTATGATGTCATAGCCAAGCACCACATTCCCAGGAGGATTTTATTCAAATGGTGGAGACTGTGAGTTTGTTCATGGGGTAAACTAAGCAGCGGGGTTGGGGGTGCAAAGCAAGATTGGGTGGGTGCAACGTTTATAGTATCCCATATACCTATCAATAAAACTTGAATCCAAAATAACATTATAATAAAGAACACTATAAATAAAACTTATCCTCATGCTCTCATCAGCTTGATAAAGATCCAGAGTGGCTAAAATGCATTGGTCAGTAAAAGAGAAAGCGCAAAGCAATAACAGAACTTTGGAATTTTGATGTATGCAGTTTTATGGGCAGATGAATCCCGAGAGCCATCTTTAAAGTTATTTTGTTTTGCATCATAAAGATACATCAATCTAGTACGAGCATTTCCATAGATTAAGGGGATTTCTTTGGAACTGGTGTTTGTTTACATTCTTCATCTATTTTAGTTACATATTAGTTAATATTTATTATAGTATTTGTAAAGGGCATTACACCAGATTCTGGTTACATGTTGTGTATGAGAGACAAAGTGCACAGACACATATACAGCAAGTGGTCTGAAGCAGCATCTCTGAATTCAAGAAAACTATGATTTGCATCATTCAAGGTGGTGCATTCCTAGGAAGTTTATTCATTATGGGATAAAGTTCAGAGGTGAAAAAGGTTCAGAGATTCATGGAGGTTCACTGATGAAGAAGTTTATTGCATACAATTGGGAAAACTTGGGAGTGCTTTAATTGGTGTTATATCCACAACACTGAGTATTGAAGACTGTCATAGTTTTATATTTCTTGTTTTACATATACACAATAAACTGTGAATAACCTTTACCACTATATATGATATTGCTCCTTTTATAAAAAGTTTGATATGTAGTCAGGGGTACACTCAACCATTTGTTTAAATCAGCAGCTAACATGGCAGTCACAAACTGACATTTATATAAGTACAGTATACTGTATAACTGATTATTAAGACTTACCTTAAAACAAAGTTATGTATATTCCAGGTTACTGAGTTAATTAATTAATTGGATTTATTCTTTTTTTTAAACAACACATCTTTCTATTTAGCTAGCTATCTTATTGATGAATCATTTTATATATACTGTTTATTTTGTTTACTTTATTATAATGCATGAGACAAAATAATTGTACTTTATAAGTCAATGTTGCAAAGAATAAGATACCAGACACAATTTATAATATTTTACGCAGCAGTTAGCCAAACAAAAATGCTGTTTATCAAAGTACATTTCTTTTGTTATGGTGCATTGATTCATTAGAATGCTTCACATATATATCTCTGCCATTCTGCGCTATTATCATGCTTGTGATCATTCCAATATCAACATGACAAAGTTTTATGGCCATTTTTCTTTTGATTTGTATTGGATTATGTCTATTTGTATTTCATTCCAGTTGCAGAGGTTATTGTTTTGCATTACTATGAGTTATAACAATAGCAGTGTGTCTATTCTGTTTTAAACTCTCTCTTTATGCTAAACATCCTGCAGCTTATATTGTTTCAAGAAATGATGGTATTTCAAAATGTCTGAATGAGGATCTTGACAATTTTAATTTATTATATTACAACGCCATCTTGATTACCTTGATCAAACAGGCTAAAATAAAATACTATCTGATAAGATCTCCAAATATCATGCATACAAATAATGAGTAAAACAAATCTGATACATTTCATATTTTCCTGTATGTCATTGATTTAGAGTCTGTAAATAATTTTTTAGGATTGTGAACAAAAGTGAAGGAGCAGGCAGAGCTCCTGTGACAGACAAAATGGGATTCCAGTCACTGACCAATATACCCAAAAAATACAACAACAATTGAAAAAAAAAAAACCTTTCTTTGAAAAAAAAGACTATAGACTCACTAAACTCTTGTTCACTTTATGAAAACTGTGTGCATTGGAAAAGCTTGTGATTGACTGGCTGTTGAAAGAGAGTTCCAAGCGCTTACTGATGGGGTTTGTTCTTTATGGGGATTTTTTTATTTTCTTGTGTTTTTCTATCATTTCGTCTAAATTGGATAAAAAAGAAGAAAATGCTTTTTTTAGAATTAATAAAGTAATGAACAAGAATTTGGGGCATCTTGAATCTTTTATTCAAACAAAGAAAAGACCTATTCATTGTACTAGGACCACTGGAGAGGCAAAGTTGACTAAAACTTAGAGAAATAATTGTTAACTGGTAACCACAATAACTTTAAATATGTCTTATTACTCCTTCAGTACAGTTCAGCAAAGATTGGTATCTGCCGTCATAATAATTTTGTTGCTTCTGTTGGCCGGTGGGAATATTATAGACTCAGTTTTTGAAAATTGAGCTTGAGGCTGCCTAAAGACATTTAGTAATATAGGCAAATACAGATGGAGAGAGTTCCAGAGAAGATTTATACATTTGGGGTCATGATACTGAATTCCAAAGGAGCTTATTAGTTTTCCAAGAGAAGTGGTATCAAGTGATAACAGAGGGCATAGGACCAAGCCTCGTGGTACTCAAACTGACAGAGGAAGTTGAGAGGAGATGAAAATAAATAAGAATGATGAGATCCAGGAATGGACAGTGTCATGAATACCTAGATAGTGTAGCAATTTTATGAGATGTGAGTGGTCAACAATGTGAAATGCAGCAGAGAGGTCAAGGAGATATAAAAGCAAATAGTGACATTTAGATTTAGAAGAGATCCAGTTATTGGCAAACCCTTACTAAGTGCAGTCTCTGTGGAGTGTTGAGAACAAAACCTGGCTGAAGAGGGTCCAGTGGGTTGTATGAGAAAAGGAAGCATGTGTGGAAAGTATTGGGAAGCCTCTAAAGCAGCTTAAAGGGGAATGGGGATTGCAAGATAGGATGGTAATCTGAGAGTTTGGCTCAGCATTATTATTATTATTTTTTTAAATAAAAATAGGAGTAGTAACCACATTATTGATTAACAATTAAAATATACCAGGGAAGAGGGAAAGATATTGCAGGTTTTAGTTAAAACTGGGATGAGCACAGAACACAGTGATAAGCCTAATTGTGATGGTATAAGGTCAAGGGGACTGGAAATAGAGTGGAAGGATAAGAAAAGAGTTCATACTTCATCTTCATTTGTGGGATCAAAAGAAGGTGCAGGAAAAGATGTGAGCAAGTTTGACAAGGCCCAACATTCCGTGTTGGGTCTTGTCAATCTTGTCCTTCAAATAGGAATCCAGCTCTTGGACATTGACAATGGTCAGAGAGGTTGGCATGGGAGGGTTGAGAAGAGATTTAAATGTATTAAAAGGTGTGTGGGTTAGAAGCCTGAATGGAGATAAAAAATTGGAATTATGCTTGTTTGGAAGAGTCCAGACCATTTCACTAGGAGTTGTTGATAGCAGTATTTTTGTGAGTAAGTTTTTAAAGGCAGCATGTTTACTTAGTGAGCTGAGATTGTGAGAGTAATGAGTAACTGGAACCACTTGATCAAGGACTGTTGCTAGGGTTAAGTTAAGATTTGGAGAGAAGAATCTAAAAATTGGGCAAAGAAGCTGTTGCAGAGAGGTGAAAACTAATAGAACTGATATCTCTGTTGGTAAATAAGGTAAATATGGAGAAGAGTCAGTCCACTGGGAGAGGCCAAAAGAGAAGGTTAAAGCTTGGAGGCACACCAAGAATGTGGATAATCAATTGGGATATTGAAATCAGCCAAAATGAGGGTGGGGATGTGAAAGGGATAAGAAATTATGTAGCCAAGTAGAGAAATGTTAAAGGAATTGTTGATGTGGTCCAGGGGAACAGTATATTACAGCAACACGTAGAGAGAATGGGTTAAAAATACAGACAATATGTATCTTAAAAGATTGGAAGGTAAGTGATGGTATATGTTTTATATATGGTATATTCTTTCTCTTAATGCTATTGTTTGTAATCCTTTAAATGATTTACCTGGAAGCAAACTCTAGAGTTGGTAGAACTGTGAATGTGCATCATGGAGAAAGGATGCTTAGAGATATGGGTGAAGTTGAGGCAACCACATGGAAGGACTATAGTTAAAACAGTGTCTAATTGTGTGAGATGTGTTTATGCTGTTGCCATAAACTTGAGTTTATTTTAGAGAAAGAGGTCATGGGTTTAGATAGTTTGTTACAAACAAAGAATGTATTCAATAGGGCACAGTTACAGGATTTTGAAAGTGATGTGAGGCAAGTGTTATTTTGGATGTTTACTTGATTTCTAGAATCAGCATTACATGTATGGGAGGTGTAGGGGACCTGGAATTGATAATCTATCACCAGATATTAAAAGCAGAAGGAATATAATATGAAGCTGATACATGCATTTAAGTAGATATTTTTCTCCTGAAATACATTCTACCGTAAACTAGTGGAACATTCCAACCACAGGAAAGACTTTGTCAAGAAGATAGTCATCTTCCAACTTAACAGTCTGGACAAATGTGAATGTGATTCATCAAGGTTGTCATTGTTAGGCCAGTGTCCCAAACATGAACTCCTAGAACAGGCGGTAGAGGTCTTCACCTATAGCAGCTGCCTTTCCTTGATTTGCTCTCAGGTACTCAGATGTCCCCAAGTCGTAAATTCTAAGTAGTAAGAGCTTATGTTTAGGGACCATAGTGCAGGGTGATAGGAGGAGCAACCAGGAAGCTGCAGAATATCCAGAAGCTATCCAATTGGTCAGGGGTCCGAATTTAACAGAATAGTCTGAGGCAGGTCGAAGGTCAGGGCTGACAGCATGCAATGGTAATCCAAATTTCAGGCTAAGGTCAAGGCAATCAGAATACAAGCGAGGTCCAAAAACCTAGCCAATGGTCACAACAGAGAATCAGTCAGAATGTAGGCAAGGAATATAACAGGAAACTCTGGAGCAGGTCAGCAACTGGGGACACATAAGCTATTACAGGCAGTTAGGCTAACCTCAATGCCTTAAATACAAGAATCCATCAATCAGGGTCCAGAAGCATAATTAGCCACAGGATACTAAATATAATTATTAATATATAACACCTGTGCAAGCGCTCGGCTGGCCTTAGGCCAGTCATTAAATTTCTTAGGACAAAACACTGTCTAATGAGCTATAATCTGCAACAGAATTCAATATTCTATAGGTCATTATACTTGGAGTTTATATCAAGTACACATGCTGTTTGGAGGTGCAGCTTGGGAAGTATATATCGAACAGTATAGTCCCAAGGATCTGCTAATTGCGTAGACGACTTTCATGATTTTTTTTATAGGTGATGTCTTTTAAAACAATAAAGAAATAAAACTATATTTTATAGATGTAATGCAGCAATCACTTATGCACAGTAAATTGTACATAGGATACATAGTATACATTACAGGGAATACCAGTGTTTACATGTAAAAATAAATATTAATAAATTTTGCTTTTATATATGATATATTCACTTAATGCTTTTGTTTGTGATAATTTATAAACAGTTTACCTGCAAGCAAACCCTGGACACAAACTATTCGCAGAAACAATTTTTTATGTTTCTTCATTTTGAAACAGTTACACAGTTAGCAAGTTAGCAACACTACTAACTACTTTCTAGATACTATTTGTAAGTATACAGTTCTTTATGGTGAAAAATGAAGGGTGGATCATTGAAAGCTATTACAAAAAAACCTTTATAACACACGACATCTGTCATAGTTCGCAATATACTGTTAAGCTCTTGGGAAGGCAGATGGATGAATGTTATTCCCAAGAGTAAAAAGATCTAAGACACCTGACTGTGACACTCTGATAAATCTTTCCTATGCTCACATTAGGTTTTATGAAGGTTTAGCAACAAAATGAAAAGGAAAACTGTTTCTGAAAAAAATGCCCAGCACAACCCAAATCTGTAGTGTTCTGTAAACACATAAATTTAATGAAAAAATAATCTTCAAACCATTGTATACATTTTTATCTCATGCATGCTTTGTACTCCAAGATGTTTCGATTGAAAATGCATGTCTCCTTTATGACTGACAGCAGTAGAGACATGCTCAAGAATCCCAGAACCTACTCCATTATTTGCTATTGTGATACACCCACTGTGGAGAAAAAGTAAATAAAAACATAGTTACCAGTAAAACACTTCTCCAATATATATATATATATATTGCTACATACTGAATTTAAAGCTGATTATACAAATATTTTATTTTACATTAAATTAAATTATTTTGTAGTTAAAATAAACATGAATATAGTAAAATGTACACTGCTTACATGACTGATTAATATATCAGTGTAAATCAGTGCAATAGTTGTACAAGGTAGCAATACACTTGGTACATTTATTGTATTCTGGAAATACGACGCCTTAAGAAGCAATGTACAACACTTTTCTTAAGTGACTAAATCAGTTATTCAGCCATGTTCTAATGTAGTCTCATTTAATAAAGCCTCCTCTACCTTAGTTATTGTCATATAGTCATTGTATCTATTTGTTTCTAATGACTACATTTATTTTAGAACCTAAAACAAAGTAGACATTTTTGGTAGTATTCATTATTGACTTCCAATTAGTTGTGAGTCAGTTACAGTTAACCAAGAATCATATCAGTGCACAAAAAATAAGATACTTTTTATGGAGTACACAGGGCCAGATTAAACATTAGACATTAGCTTGTGCCTAGTGGTGTGGGGAGGCTTTTTTTAAGGAATGCAATTTCCATACTTATTTTCCTTTAGGCACAAACTAAATTGAACCAATAAGCCAGGGAATTGAGAAAATCAACTGTTGTAAGTTTATTTAAGGCCAGTATGAATTGTGTAAGCCACTATATTTTGCTGTATAACACAACTAGGGAAGCCACAGATTGTTCTGTGCAAAGATGTGGCTATTTGATGGGTCAGTGTTTTAGACAACAAAGGTTTTGTGACTACAGTCTTCAGTGATGGAAGTTTACTTGCAAATTCTTCTTTTTAAAACAACCTGGAAGTTAATGGTTCACTCTCACCCTTCTCTATCGCAGATTATTAATTTCACCCCCAATAAGGCAAAGTTTTATACTCAGATTCTTGCTGAAATGAAAAACATCTGCAATTCATTTAAAAGAATGATAAAATTCAACATATATGTGCAAGTTTTTATTGATTTATGATAAAAAAGAATATTGTTTAAATAATTCAGATTTGTTATATTTTGTGTTGTTTGAAAAGCTTCCTTGTATACTCCACTTAGTTATTTTACTTTAAAAATGCATTAGCGATCCACTGATTTCACGCTGACCCATTCGTTATGGAGTCGAACCCAAGTATTAAATGTCTGCACTGAATTATTATTATTTAATAAATATTTTGCATGAGCTGACATTTATTGAAAATATAAGCTGACAACTACTAACACCATATTGTGCAGTACACATTTACCACATTTGATTTCCGAAAATAAAATTGTAAAGGGAAAATGTTTCTAAAAGTGACCCGTAATATAATGTATAAATGTACATCATATGCAAAGATACATTCCCCATAAATAAAGATCAGGGTTTTACCTATCACTTTCTATTTGGTCATGCCCACACAATTTACACTATGTTACACATTTTAGATTTGTATATTCTTTACTTAACTTTTCCAATGCCATAATAAGGATCCCAAATATTAAGCTAAAAGTTATGTTAGGTCAATCCTCATCATTGAACAGGTTTAGATTCTCGTATTCTCCCCTCAGCTCCCCAGAGGTATTAATAGTTATAAAATAATCAATCCAAAAATGAATGTGAAATTTCGACCAATATCAGTACAAAAACCTCTCCACCAAGAATTAATTTTCTTACAAAGGTTGAATGTCTGCTCTCTGCAGAATATCTGGTATGCTAAGTGTACTTTAAAGAAACATCTATTTATTCTATGAGTCCTTGTTAGTCTAGCTGTAGTGTTTGACTTGCATACATACAGAGACTAAGAAGATGAAACTGATGCTTATAAATGGAGTAATTATCAATAATTAAATAATAATGATGCCTTTAAAGAAAAGTCATGAACCTGTGTTATTCACTGTGGTTTACCCTATGTTATGAATACAATTAGTATATTAATATATGCTGTACTAAATGTACTATACACCAAACATGACTCAGAAAGACCATATTCAGAGCAAGCCAAGCAAAAATAAATTCCATAGAAGGTTTGCAAATTAACATTATATTGATAAGCTCCCAATGCCTTAAACGGGTCACATATGTGGCATATTGTCAGCCCATTTGGTTTAGACCAAATATTATATATTGTATGGGGTCACATATAACAGATTAAATCATTACCTGATTTGATCCGGTAACTCTGACATTCAGATTGACAGATAACGGCACTGGCATGTATGTGGGATCATCTGTCAACCAGAATGAATAGGAACCTTCTCAATCCAGTTGTTTCACTTAACTCCAGAATGTCAGCTCTCTCAGGGAGGTGGTGACATTATTATTTCTTTCGAAAACTTTCATATTTCATGAATTGCAACATGTATATTTGATTTATTTAAATATGTATTTCTTTTAAAATCAGAAGTGTAACATTAAGACGTCTCAAAGAAGCAATAATTACACTGGATCTCATAATCATTTATAGTTTGTCATATGTTTTATATTGTTTGTTCATCATATCTGACGGGAACAAATAATACCGTAAAGAGCTATATTATTCACTAAAACTACTTTTTGTTACTATTCACAGAAATGACTTACAGCTGAAGCAACAAGACATCTATATGTTACAGAAAATACAGGACTTCATTTACGCACTGAAAACTGTTTTTGTTTTGTACCTAGGTAGCCTGCCGAGTGCACCTAGGCATATGCCTACCTTTCAGTCTGTGGAGATGCCACCTCAAACTGGCAGTGATCGTAGGTAGGCAGGGAGGCTGCAAAATCTCTAGAGACTCACTGTGTAAAAGTGTAAAAGCTATGTCAATGGCCTACATCTTACCACTAAAGAACCACCCCATTCATTCAATTAATTTTTTTTAGTTGCAATTAATGATGACAGTGAGGTGGATATTACACAACACTTTTGTGTGTTTTAAGCTTTTTTTTCTTAAATTGGGCACAGTGCGCCTTGAAATGCTTTCCCCATCTAGTAGGGGTAAATACGTCTGACTAAAAATATTGGATGAGACCCTATCTTCATATGCTGGGCTGTAGCAGAAATGTAGATATTTTTTGCAGTGGAAATTGATGTGTTCCTTATAGCTGCTGCAAAGAACACCCCAAAAATATATATTCTCCACTCCTTTATCTAATTTTATGGTCTTGATCCACAAAATAATATGTCATTACTGTACTGCTCTGCAAAAGTAGGTGTGTCGGTGCTTAGGAAGGATTCTTCTGTTAAACTCCTACCATCAGCACTGCAAACTTCTTCTCCTTGTAGCAATGCAGTTTCGTGAAAACGTAATTGAACCAGTGAAAATCGAAACACATGAGATCACCAAAGAAGCCACATTGCACTTCATAAGTTAGGCCCACAGAAAGTTCAAAAATACGTCCTATTCATTTGTGCAGTGTACCTATTTATTTATTTTCTGCATGCCCACATTCCAGTTTTTGGAAACACTATAAAGTCACTCTACGGCTATTTTTGATGGTACAGGCTCAGATGGAAATATGCAGCATGGAAACAGTAAAAATATATATTTTTTTTTAAATGTACTTTTTCTCCAAAATTGCAGATCATGCCAGTCTAATGAATAGCAAAAAAAAAAGAAAATTTCATTCAAAGTATATTATTATAATTATCATTTATTTGTTGGGCCCCACAAGGTTTCCGCAGCGCCTTACATAGTACAAACAGTAGACCACACAGGGTAAAACATTACAGAACAATAAACACAAAGTACCAATGCTTCAGAAACTCCGGGCAGACATATGGAGTAAATAAGGAGCAGAAGAGTCGGTATGGAGACAGGAGGGGAGAGGGGCCCTGCTCATGCGAGCTTATATCCTAAGGGAAGGTACACAAAAAAGGCACAAAAGGGAGGCAGTGATGCGAGGCAGAAAAAGGGATAGGGGAGAGGGGGGAGAACTGCAGAGTAGATGAGGGGTTAAGTGGATGGTTGGAAGGCTTTCAGGAACAGGTGAGTTTTGAGTGCCAGTTTGAAGGAGCATAGATTGGGTGCGAGACGGATGGAGCGAGGGAGGTCATTCCAGTGCAGGGGGGCAGCTCTGGAGAAGTCTTGGATTCTGGAGTGGGAAGAGGTAATTAGAGTGGAGGAGAGGCGACGGTCATTTGACGAACGCAGGGAGCGGGCAGGAGTGTGGATGGTGAGGAGGTTAGAGATGTAGGGGGCAAGTATAGTATAGAAGAAGTCTCTCAATTACTGATGACTCTTTTGTACCCATATAAACCTTTTATATCGAAATAAGGCTCTGCGGATGCCTTTAAACCAGGGAACCTAGTCCCATCAATAAGCCATGCTGTGAGCTACGCTGTCTGCCAGTTGTTGATATCAATCTAGGTGACGCAACACTGAGTGTGCTTCTACCCCATTCAAGGTGGAGAAGACACATCAATAGGGAAACCTAGTTTACAATTACACTTCGTCAGTTATATTCCTGCAGATCACTAATTTGAGTGAGAGTGTGGTCTGAGGGGCATCCTAACTGAATCCTGCCTATGAGCTTTATGTGCACTCTAGACTAAGGTTATATACTTCATTATAGATGTATTGCACCCTATTATATTGTAGACATTGGGACCCTAATTCATTAATGCAAGTGGTGCAATTTAGCTTATTATTTTGCATGTAAGGAAAATACTGGCGTCTTTTTCATGTAGCACACAAATAGTCAATAGTTTTATTTACTGAAATTTAAGTTTATCTAGGCCATGCCCTACCACAAATGTAAATCTGCCCCCACATTTTAAATGTACTACCCACTCCAAAGCAACATGGTTTTGCCAAGGTGCAAATGTACTCCTTTTTTTGCTTTGCTTGCTTTAATAAATCAGGCCCTCAGACATTAAGTGAAAAAAGAGTTCCTCACTAACTACAGTCATGGCCAAAAGTTTTGAGAATGACAGAAATATTATTTTTCACAAAGTCTGCTGCCTCAATTTTTATGATGGCAATTTGCATATACTCCAGAATATCATGAAGAGTGATCAGATGAATTGCAATTCATTTTAAAGTCCCTCTTTGCCATGACAATGAACTTTATCCAAAAAAAACATTTCCACTGTAATTCAGCCCTGCCACAAAAGGACCAGCTGACATCAGGTCAGTGATTATGTTGTTAACACAGGTGAGAGTGTTGATGAGGACAAGGCTGGAGATCACTTTGTCATGGTGACTGAGTTAAAATAACAGACTGGTAGCTTTAAAGCGAGGGTGGTGCTTGAAATCATTATTCTTACGCTATTAACCATAGTTAACTGCAAGGAAACATGTGTAGTCATCATTGCTTTGCACAGAAAAGGCTTCACAGGCAAAGATATTGTTGCTAGTAAGATTACACCTAAATCAACCATTTATCGGATCATCAAGAACTTCAAGGAGAGATGTTCAACAGTTGTGAAGAAGGCTTCAGGGCACCCAAGAACATCCAACAAGTGCCAGGAAGTCTCCTAAAGTTGATTCAGCTGTGGGATCGGGGCACCAACAGTGCAGATCTTGCTCAAGAATGGCAGCAGGCAGGTGTGAGTGCATCTGCACGCACAGTGAGGTGAAGAGTTTTGGAGGATAGTCTGGTGTCAATAAGGCCAGCTAAGAAGCCACGTCTCGACAGAAAAAACATCAGGGACAGACTGATATTCTGCAAAAGGTACAGAGATTGGACTGCTGAGGACTGGGATAAAGTCATTTTCTCTGATGAATCCCCTTTCAGATTGTTAAGTTGATCTGGAAAAACACTTCTCCGGAGAAGGAAAGGTGAGTACTACCATCAGTCCTGTGTCATACCAACAGTAAAGCATCCTGAGACCATTCATGTGTGGAGTTGTTTCTCAGTCAAGGGAGTGGGCTCACTCACAATTTTGCCTAAGAACACAGCCATGAATAAAGAATGGTACCAAAACATCGTCCAAGAGCAACTTCTCCCAACCATCCAAGAACAATTTGGTGACAAGCAATGCCTTTTCCAGCATGATGGAGCACCTTGCCATAAGGCAAAAGTGATATCTAAGTGGCTCGGGGATCTAAACATCTAAATTTTGGGTCCATGGCCAGGAAGCCCCCCAGACCTTAATCCCATTGAGAACTTGTGGTCAATCTTCAAGAGTCGAGTGTGCAAACAAAAACCCACAAATTCTGACAAACTCCAAGCATTGATTAGGCAAAAATGGACGGACATCGGTTAGTATGTGGCCCAGAAATTGATTGACAGCATGCATGGACGAATTGCAGAGGTCTTCAAAAAGAAGGGTCAACACTGCAAATATTGACTTTTCGCATAAACTTAATGAAAATGTTAATAAAAGCCTTTGACACTCATGAAATGCTTGTAATTTTACTTCAGTATACCATAGCAACATCTGCCAAAAAGGTCTAAAACACTGAAGCAGCAAACCAATACTTGTGTCATTCTCAAAACTTTTGGCCATGACTGTACAGTATCTGAATATTTTTAATCACCCCAACCGTTCAGACTGTTTCTTCTCTTCCATACCAGTTTATTTACTGTATATCCATGAACAGTTTGAGTGATTTTAAAATGACTTAATAAAATAGATTTTAACCCCTTATGTTCAATGTTAACCTCACTGGATAAATATACTAATATCTATCAGTCTCCCAATTCACTCTTAGTACAATTGTCCTCTGGATGCCTATTTTTTGTTTATTCACTCCTGCCCCTTAAAAAGCATCATAAAAACAGGGATTGTCATGTAAATATGCCCTCTCTACCACTCAAACTTAATTTACATTAATGAGTAACAAAATTTAGTTTTTGCTTGTGGATGCAATTTGAGAAGCATGAAAATACATTGTTAAACTTGGAACACCTTCAATCCCCCTCTTTCTACCATGAAAAGACAGGAATGGCCATTTTTACATGCAGAACTTTGCACTTCCTGCAAAATATTGTCCACTTGCCAAAAAAAAAATAATCTGTGTCCATGATGTCATAAAATGGTAAACACATGTTTGCAATTGACCTTTACAGTACTTAAAACATAATTGGTATTAAAATAATGTTTAACAACAATTATAATATACACCCAATAGTAGGAAAACACACTGAATCACAGCTCACAAGGAGGGAACAGCCATCTCTCAAGGGTCAAGCCAAAATTTGCAAATTCTAAAACATATTGAGCTTATTCATTAAGGCAAGTAAGGCAAAAATAGGAGTAAATGTTCTCCAGGACAAGCCGTGTTTCAATGCAAGGGGTGCAAAATAGTTTATTATTTAAATTAAGTTAAATACTGGCTGTTTTCTTCATCTAGCGCACAAATACTTGATGACTTTATTTTTACACTGAAATTTAAAGTTGATCTAGGACATGCCCTTTCCCAACTATACATCTCTCCACACATTTTATATTTACCTCTCCCTCCAAAGCAACATGGTTTTGCCCAGGCTCAAAGTTACTCCTTTTTTACTCTTTGCTCTTCTTAATGACTCAGGCCTATTGTGAGCAGACACAAGCTCCACTAAAATGCAATAAATAAATCTAAAAGTCACAAAAAAATACTGGCTTAGCAGATAAAGTTTTAATATTTATTGTATAACAATATAGGAATAAATACAATACTACTTATAAAACATATTAGATTATAGTGAAACATTTTCTCATTTGTGCACAAATGGCTAAATCATTTTACTAATCACAAATCCATCATATCAAGAAAGCTCAGCATGTCTAAAACAAATTTTATAAATAGGTGCAGGGGCGCACGCAGGATTTTTATGGGGGGTTTCCCCCCCCACCCAAAAAAAAAAAAGCGAGAGAGCTGCTGCGCATGCGCATGCTGTATACAATACAGCACCTCCGCGGATGCTTCTTTGACAGCGCCGCGGCTGCCATATAATACAGTGCCGCTATGTTTGGCACTTCGTTAGCGGAGGGGAGGGGTTTCTGGAGACCCAGGAACCCCCCCTGCATGCGCCCCTGATGTGAATAATAAACTCAGGTTATAAAGTAACCAGGTTCGTCTGATATCCACACAACTTGGATGGTATTAAAATATTGCATTGTGCATATCTATCCTGAAAGGATAATAACTTTATATGCCGCTGTCTTGAAATAACACGCTTTTACACAGACATACACAGTTCTCTTTTACACTTATCCACCAAGAACTCTAAAAACATTATTAATAGACATTAAATATTAGGGGATGAGGACTCCCGCGTGTTATGCCAAGCAGTGTTGTAGCTGAATATAGGGGAGTTAAAAGATCAATAATTTCAGCTCAGCTTTATCCCATACATAGAACTCACTGGTGAATCCAGTACACGGAAACTTGTAAACAGAGCTATGCAGCATGCCAACACTAGCTTGTGATGTTTCAAATTGAGCAGAACTCCAATTCAAGCACCTGACAGTTCATACTCAGCAAAATCACATAGCCTGATTCATTAAGGCACACAAAACAAACGTAAATTGCATTTATTTTAAAAAATGCACGTAAATCAGGAATACGCACGTTTGTATTCAATATGGAGCAGATCTAAAGAAATGTCTCTTGTTGAATTTGGGCCTAGGTACAGTCTGCTCTAACAGACAACACACACTGCAGAATACATCCAAATCTGTACTCATAAGGCCTGATTTAGAGTCAGACGTAAGTCTTTCTTTCAAGCGCAAAAAGCACTTTTGGCCAAAGTCGGAGTGCCAACTGAGACGGATCTACCTCTTCCAACTCTCTGCACTTAGAGAGGTGGAACGGGAAAGGTAGAGGGCGAACCTAGCGACGTAAAGGTGTGTTCACGCACTTTACATGCTATTTTGAATTGAAAGCAACCGCAGACAGGTCTCTAGGAGACGTATCTTTTGCGGGTGTTTTCAGCTGGTGCAAGAGACCTTGGTGTATTAAAAAACAAAGTTAAAAATAATTAAATAAAAAAAAAAAAGGCATGCACCCCCTCCCACACAGCATAAACAACCCTTGTACTGTTTTTTTTGGGGGGGGGGATTTTTTTTTCCTGTCCAATGAAGCATTCTGTCTCAGAACAAACAAATTAATTATTCCTTCTACAGCACTCTCTACATTTATTCACCGGGATATTCATTGCTAGTATTGACTGAAAAGAACACAACTCTGTAAACTCTATGGAGAGCATTAGTTCATACACACTACATGATCAGTCGGTGATTGGTCGGAAAATATTAAACAGTACGACCAGCCAAATGATCTGACAATCGACACTTTGGAATGATTTTCGACCATCGTGTCACTATACACACTAACCCGGCTGATTTGCCTGTTTATTGGATGAAATCGCTCCAGTGTGTACCTAGCCTAAATGAGGCCCATAGTCTATAAATTATTGAGGGCTTGAACGCTGGTACTTCGCAGCTCTGCAAAATGGCCTGTTCTGACGCGAAATTCAGTTTGCACACAATTCTGCATCAACTTTGTTTTTCTCTAGTTTAAACATACAATTGCAAGAGGCACCCATCTTTTGTTGTCACTATTTAAAATCAAAGCAGTACTTTACATGGACATTTGTTTAATAAGCTTATTGTTTAGAACTTGCTTTACTAACATGTACAATTGCACTTCTTGGAAACTAGTTAATATTCAACATTCTCAAACAGAACACAAGAGCATGTTATATTTATCACTTGAAACTTGATTCTAAGCACAGTGGAAGGTGGGATAATATATTCTACTTGAAAAATGTATATTTTTGAAGTTCTGGAATTGTTAAATGGGATGAAAATCTTTACACTCGCTTTGATAAATTTGGCCTCTGGTAACATTTATGACTATTTGGAAGGGAAACAGAAATATGGTACTTACTTGTGCAAACTAATAATACTCTAAAAATGTTAACTGAGCAACCTTCTCTCTATTCTGTCTCGAGAATGAATATTGAGCATTAATTCAATTCTAGATTGAAAAATGGAAGCCTGCTGCTAAAGGACTCAAAAAGTATATTAATAAAACGAAGTGCAAATATACATTAGCAACTAATAAGAAATAATATAAAACTACAGTTCAGTGAATTTCTTAGATACAACAAGCAGATTTTGAGCAGAAAACAACAATTACAAGTCAATCTCATTGCAAAAGATGCTTAAAAAATGTTGGTTTGATGGTCATGAATATGTTCAAAGTACATTCGTCAAATGACCCCAATTCCTATTTATCACTAGAGACTTGTGGTTCACGGCTGACATTTAGAGTCTGAACTTGCATTAATGTTAGTGATTTAAATATTTATATTTTTATACACTATATAGATATAATATTTTGAAATAATAAAATGTATTATAGATTTTTTATTTAATTCAAACTGCAAACAATACTGTTTTTGTAGTTAAAAACTTTAACCATTAATATATCACTTTAAGCTGAACATTGTCAAACTGGCTCAAATATGGTCAAACTTTTTTTTTAAATTTAGATTACATTTTTCCTCAACCTAAAATTCGAGAAATTCCTACAAATTTTCACATTTTTTGACTAATCCAACTAAATGCTTTAAGAAAAGAAATTGAACTGGTTCAAGTATCGCAATCTACACTACAAAAGCAGAATGTGAACATACGCCATATGTATGTCTGCACTGGGAGATGATGTAGACAAATTGTTGCATAACTAAGTGCTCTACAGCCCAGCATATTATCTGGCTCATAAATGACCCCCAGTGACAGCTCCCTGTTTCGCAGATAAGTGTCTATGTAGCTACTAGCACTAACAGGTTGACTGTCAATGCCAATTAGAAAACAAAGTGTAGAAAAGCAAAATGAGATGTAGTCCTCATTAATTTATAGGAAAACTTATAGGTATATATAATATTGCCTTTATGTCATCTTTGACTTCATCCTTAGCTTTACCCCTCACATCCAGTCCCTCTACCAGTCCTGTCCCCTCCACCTTTGCAAAATTGCCAAAAACAACCCTTCCTCGCTCAAAAAAGTAATTAAAATCCTGGTCCACATGCTCATTATTTCCTGCCTTGACTATGTAATCTCCTCCTCAATGGCCTCCCTCACACCCATCTTTCCCCCCAATCCATCTGGAATGATGCAGCTAGACTTATCTTCCTCTCCCGCTGCTCTTCATCCACTGTCCCTAACTGTAAATCCCTTCTCTGTCTCCCTATTGCCTCAATAATTAAGTTCAAACTGATCACCCTCAACTACAAGACCTTCACTAAGACTTCTCCTCCATATATCTATCATCTTGTCATGAGATACACTCAGGCACATCTACTCTGCTCTGCTTCTGACCGTCAACCCTCATCACCTCCTCCCACTCCTATCTCCAAGACTCAACCCATGCTGTTCACCACCAATTGAACTCATTGTCTAGTCCTACTAGTTTCTTCTCTACCCTTCGATACTTTCGTGATCCCTTTAAAACCCAACTCTTCATTATCGCCTACCCAAGCCCCTAAACCTTCCCTATGCCTCATCCATTCACCATATTCACACTTGACCCATTTTCAACTACTTCACTTTATGCACCAACTGTCTCTCATTTCCTCCTCCCTCTATAATTTTAGCTTTCACATGTAGGGTCCTCTCATCCATATGACTCATACCTGCCTCCCTTATACAACCTTGTTGTCATGTTTAAGCTGACTCCTCTGCTACCTCATGCTATTATTGCTAGCTCATGAACGTCCATGGAGGTATTATTATGCTTAATAATACCTATAATTCATATCACTGTTATTATCTGTATCTGCCATTTTTATTGTACTCCTGTTTGTCAAATCTGTAAGATGACTGTCCAGCTCTACAGAATAAACAATGATGATGACATAAATATTTGTAAATGTCGCAAAGTGCATTTTCATACTATGCAATCTTATAATTTATGCTTAAAGACTTTATTGCATAATTAAATCACAATCTTGAATTTTAAACCTAGAGCATAATAATAATAATAAAAATAATAATAATAATAATAATGTTATTATTATTATTATTATTATTATTAATAATAATAATAATAATAACAATAATAATGTTATTATTATTATTATTATTATTATTATTATTATTATTATTATTATTAATAATAATAATAATAATACTAATAATAATAAAAAGACCTAAATATTGCAGGATTTTATTGCAGTTGCAGATGTCAGAATGTTCATCATATGCAATATCTGCATAATCTTGAATTATGCTTACAGCCAAGTGTTATATATTCATTTTATGTATGTGTATATTTTTCATTAAAAATAAAAAATATTCTTTAATAAAGCCATCTAATAAGATAGATCTGATTTAGGAATGCACTTTTACTCTTTTTTTCAAGTCATTTGCCCTGTTTCTAAAATATCCTGCAATAAACCTGACCAGAAATAATAGACTAGATAATTACTAACACATGTAATAGGAAAAAAATGTGCCATATGGTAAAATCCAAGTTCTTTATATAATTTATCATTAAAGTGACCTAAATGAAGAGAAACACTCATCCTTATTAAACAAATCTTATATTAATTAGGTTAGCACCATGTCCAAAGAGGATTATTTATGACTCTGTATCCCCAAACTCATTTTCATATCATATTGAAGCCCTAATTCTTTACAAATGTGTGATTATATGTGAGTTCTCCCCAGATGTATTACCAATTCCCATTTTGTTTGCAGCAAAATTTGCCTTCTATAATTATTTCTCATCCTCATAAGATCCAGTGTAGAATAAGCGTTGTGTTATTATGAACTGATGTGCAGAGAGGGATTTAAATAAATGCACATCAATTGAAAACTATCAGGACTATATAGGTCTAGCGTTATGCACACAGGGTTAGATTTATCATTTCTAGAAAATAATAGCTATAATCTGATTGGTTGCTATGGGCAACATTTCCAAGTTTCCTTTTTAGAAAGTTTGCTAAATCTCAGCCATAGTGTAAATGTTGTATTAAATTTTCAGAGGTATTTTCTATTTAGAAATGCAATCTCACTAAATGTTCTTACCTTCCACCATAGCGAGCAGCACTCTTCTCTTACTTCTGTTCTTTCGTGTCAATAAAACAATAGCTTTCCGATGTTTCAGTGCAAAATTTGTCTTTGGTTTGCCAAATGCCCCCAAACCAATACCCAATAGTATACAGGAAGATAATGGGATGTGATGATGCGGTCTTTTTAAAAACCCACAGCATGCATGGAAATATGGCAGATCTGATGGGTAAGCTCCACATTAGTTCATAACTAAACCAAAACTACCACAGCTACCATCAATCTAAAATAAATAGTGAAAATACATTTAAGTAAATGAGTAAAAAATATCTATTTTGCATATCTCAGAACTTTTCTTTTATGTTATATTTTAAATAAGTATATGGTCGATGAGCATGTTTTAAAATAGATCAAACAAATCTGTCACACAAATGAAGTTGTGGGCTGAAAGAACAGTATTTATTTAAGCATTTAGCTTATTTAAGTCATTAATTATCTCCAATTAAGCCAATTATTATTGCACAATTTCCATCAAAATGAGTTAGCTGTGACATTCTTTAACATCTGCTGTGTGGTGTACCCCACAATGTGTTCTATAGTCTGCTTCCACTATATACATTTCTGTAAATTATATGTACAATTATAACAGTTCCGTATGGCATCCTTACATATGACAGATGCTTGGGGATGTCATCAGTATATATTGTGCTTGGAAATGTCATCAGCATTTGTTAGAAATATAAAACATGTCTTCTACTGTAAATAAGATGTTTCTATTAAAAGCTCTGTTCTTTATAAAGAAGTAGATATAGAACTTTTATACTACCAATGAATCTCCAATTAAATGGTACAGGATTATACATGCATGGTCTGTGGAAAAATTGCAGACACTTAAATAATGCATGCTTAGATGATGCTGACTTTGAATTACTTTCTAGTGATAAGTATGCTATCATATATTTAGCATTGACAGGAGAAGCAGGAGTGGCTCAAAGACTGCTTATTGTGTTTATAGAAGGGAGATGTCACAGAATGAAGGACAGCCCTTCCCTACTTCCTGAAAAAGGCTTAACGGTTGATGGTCAGCCATGCTATAGCTCTCAAAAACATAAATCCCCTTAACATAAAATAAACACGCAGAATTTTTTTTCTAGCAAATGATAATCAGTTTCATAAAAAACAAACAAATGGTGAAGGCGAAAGCAGAAACAGCCAGTTAGAACCAATACCACTATACCACACTGAGGGTCACCCACCCTCTTGGTGTAAATCAACTGGGGGACTTTTTCCTCCCAGGAGCCATCCTTAAAATGAACAGGATCCATCCACCACAAACTTAGAGGACCCGCATCCCTTCCTAGACTGAAGTAACACACTAACAAACCCGCTCCTCCTCATCATCATCATCACCATTTATTTATATAGCGCCACTAATTCCGCAGCGCTGTACAGAGAACTCATTCACATCAGTCTCTGCCCATTGGAGCGTACAGTCTAAATTTCCTAACACACAGACTCAGACATACAGAGACAGAGAGACTAGGGTCAATTTGATAGCATCCAATCAACCTACCAGTATGTTTTTTGGAGTGTGGGAGGAAACCAGAGCACCCGGAGGAAACCCACGCAAACATGTGGAGAACATACAAACTCCACACAAATAAGGCCATGGTCGGGAATTGAACTCATGACCCCAGTGCTGTGGGGCAGAAGTGCTAACCACTTAGCCAACCATGCTGCCCAAACCTAAAGCCTACACTACGAAGGGATGTGGACTCTTCAGCTCAATAATTGTGCACCCATCCAGTACTGGCCTCTGGCGGCCAATGCTTTCCAGCTACAACACAACTCACCAAACTCACAAAATCGAAGGTGCACAATCTTACTTGAAATATCTAATCATGACTCATGCAACAACCACAACACCATAGGGACCCAGAACCCCTGCAACACAAGGTTCACTGACCTGATAGACAACACTCACCATCTACCACAAATGTTAGCACCCAAAGCGCTCATCAACCAGCAAACAACAGTGCTGAATGAGATAATAGTAAAAACCATCCTACACCAGGAGATGCTGCCAAAACCACAACACATCGGAATGTGAGGGTGGGAAGTTGCAAGTTCATAAGTTTACAGCATATTTATGACCAGGTTAACTAAGCAACTCCCATTGTGAAACAACATGGGCGTATTCAAGTAATCTTGTCATGCCCCTGATTTTAACCCTTTTCTGTATAGGAGCCTATTCCAGGCTTCATCCCAAACCTCAACCTTTTACTCTCCTTCGGGCTGATGAATATCCCTTTGTTGTATCAATCATACACCAAAGCATACAGCTAATCATACACCTAATCATATACCTAATTTTAACACTGCAGTAGGGCATGACTTTGGGCTCATCAAAAATATTTTTTATGTTGCTAACTAGCCACTATGTTTCATGTTACCCTATTAACATGTAAGATGGTGCTTCTGTAATATGTAGCATTTACGATCACCAAAAGATACCAGCCTTCTCCATGTGTTCAACCAGCCCTGTAATAAAAGCAATAAAGCTGTGCACTTAACAAATGTAATGATACACTAGTCACACTGTAATACTAATAATGTGTCTACAAATAATACACAAATAACATAACATTATTTTTAAGCTTTGTCCAAGAACACAGGTTTACTAATTCCATTCTGCAAATGTCAACATGATGATGACACGGTGACTTTTTATAACTAAAATTAATGTAAATATGTTTTAATCTGATGTATTAACTACTATATAAAACAAACCCGGAAACAATCATTGGGCTAAAAAGTTTAATGATTATTTTTCTTCGGGCATTGCTGTTTATTCTGTCAGACTAGAACCCTGACACCAACCATAAAATATAGTACACAAATACCAGACTGAAATTCCAGAAAGAAGAATTGCTTTGACAACAGGGAATGAAGTGTGAAAGTGCTGCCCACATACAGTACATGCATACAAAAGGTACAATTTATCACACCTACTACTCAATACCAGCTCTTTGTTATTGGCAAAGGCCACTTGTGTAATATTAAGTCAAGTGATGCATGCTGTTTTTATGGGGAAAATATCCCAACTGGCTGCAAGCTCATTTTGTATGTGATTTTCACTCAATTTAAACTCTGGTCTCCAGATGTAAAAGTCTAAAAGGTAAATCACTATATCACACTGTCTCTCAGTTTGTATTCTTGTTGGATAAAATGTATGATTCTGCTCTGCCGCTCCTATCTTGACAGATTGAAAAACAAACCTCACAGCTGTTCTTCATTAGGTGAAACATCCCTCTATGTTAACATCTTCCTTTTCCCTAACACTTTCTAACATCTTCCTGTCTAGAATACCTATTAGTCTATAAATAATGCCAATGTGTGCCAAATATTATCTTCATTTTTTTTAAGCGAACTAAAATTAAATGAATATGTGTGAAAGATTATTTATCTATTTCTGCTATCACAGTGCATTTTGTGTGGTATTTTAAATAATGAAATATCTTCTGGAGATAACCTATTAGATATTTTGTCCTTAATAATCGCTTACACCCTGTAGGTGTAATTTTAACAAAAGTTACCATTTTGCAAATTTTTGTTGTGCTGAAACAAAGCCTATTGCTTTGAGAACAGAGTGCACTGTGGGTAGTGGAAGTAAGGAACAATACAACTATTGGTAACAGACATTATTTTGTTCATTGAAAAGTCTTCCATAATACTGTTGTCGTATGATTCCTCATGTTCAATTAAGAACTGTTTAACAGAATATCAATGAAGGCAAAACATGCATAGATACGACTAACATCTCAACAGCTGTTTTGGTTCTGAATTAATAGTGCATACATGTCTAGGGAGTATATTTACTGAACTGTGGGTTTGAAAAAGTGGAGATGTTGCCTATAGCAACCAATCTAGTTATCATTTATTTAGTGCATTCTACAAAAAGACAGTTAGAATCTGATTGGTTGCTATAGGCAACATCTCCACTTTTTCAAACCCTCAGTTTAGTAAATATACCCCTAAGTGTATAATTGAGTAAAATGTATCATATACCATTATGTGTATATTGGGGGAGTGGAATGTACCTTTAAGAGGCTACTATTGACTAAGAATCCAAATACACTCAATAGCAACTCTTCAGAATTGTTAGCCTTTATCTACAGTATAATTTGATCATTCTAGGTGCATTTCATAAAACATTTATTTGAATAAGTTAAGTTAATTTTAAACAGGAGTAAGAAGAGTAATTGATTGAACAATTGATAATAAAAAAAAACATTGATGTGTTTATTTAATCCTTGCTGACTGGTTCAAACTATGCAAAAATAACAAAATAACTATAATTACAAATATCTCAATTAAGTTATAGCGCATCATTTAATGAAATCAACAATGTGCTTAAAAAGTAACATTATTCTGCGTACTGATTGGGAACTATGCTTGGTCTTCATGCTAGTCAATTAATCAGGAATCTACCAGTATTTTAGCTCTCCACTACCTCTCCTTTATACTTCAGTGATTATTAAATATTCATTTTGCAGGGCTGCATTGAAACCATAGGAGCCTAACAGTATACATTTTTCATAAGCACTTACTATTAAAGGGGAGATCTGGTCACCTTAGCTGAACGGGAACTTCACAGCCACTAATCCAAAATATATTTCTGCTTTATTGCCATAGGGGAGATGTGGATATACCGGCACAAATACCATGCAGAAGTGTCTCCAATAAGACAAGTAGCAGACCTTCTTGCATGTCATCTCATGCCTGTCTGAAATATTTTCCATGAAAATGTAAAACACAAACCATGCTAACTGGATTTATTGGTTTAATTGCCTTGTCTGTGACATTTTACGGGGAAATTTAGTTTGTGTTCAAGATAACTTTAATGGTATTATGCTCCCTCACCTCACCATCTGTTATTATATATTTATGGAAGAACCACAGGCCATGACAGACAAAACACCAAAGTGACTCAGAAAAAGAAATGTTAAAGTTCTACACTTAGCTCCACAAAATATGCTTGTAATATAAAAGAAAATAAACACTAAAACATAGCACACTTCCATCATTTTGTAAATGTTATCAAATAATAAAGATTACCATCATAACTACTCATATTCTGAACTTAGAATAAAATGTAAATAAATATACTGAGTAACAATACGCACATATGATAGAAGATTAGGCCGGCACTGTAGCTGCTTCTTGCCTTTGGCAAAACTCCCCCAAACCACTTTAGGTATGTACTATAAATACTATTATTCTGCTTATTTTGAAAACTGTCCTGACCTAGAAGTGCATCACTTCCAACATGAGACAATTCACATAAAGGTCAGCTCCAGTTTTCCCATTTTATGGTCAGCTGTAACCTGGACTGAGTTAAATAAATACATAAATAAATAATATTTATAAATTATTTTTAATATCATTGATGTCATTGTGCTCAGGGTAGCTATACTGGAAAATGAATGGAACAAATAGGAAGGGACTATGATATGTTAAAACTGATCGTGATGGGAGGTTTGCTTATGTATGCATACCCATGTTATAATGTCTTAATGTTACATTGCGCAGTATGAAATACTATATGTTTTATATACTTCCCTTATACGTGCCAAAACATATATAGCATGCTAACTATTAAATAAAAAACAGCTTGTGCCTGTTACAGAAAGAAAACATAGAACCTGGCAGTCATCACGCACACTACAGGCCAACAGCAAATGCGCCCATAAAATATACTCCTATGACCAGGGCCACCAAAAGAAATTTTGCAACCTGGTGCAGCAACTTGTTGGAGCCCCTTCCATAGCCTCTGAAAGGGGTGGGGCCATAGCAGGTGAGTGGTTTCTCCAACCACATAGTCAGGCCAGGGCCCCCAGGCAGGCCCTAGCCCTGGTACTTTGTACCTACTACAACCCCTCTCGATGCCCCTGCATATGACAGTTCTTGCCAACCCACATTAAAATGATAACAGTTTGCAGACAGCAAACACAAATGAGAAGAATAGGTTCTCTGGACACAAAGGTTAGACATGCAGATTGTAAACAATATCGCAACTCTTATTTAAATGTAATTTTCTCTCTGCTTCACTGATAACATTCCAAAATGATCTCCCTAGCTTTTAAACTACATACTAGCAGAAAAACAAAAAACACAGTGTGTACTTCCACAGGAAGCTGATGAATACTTCTAATCACAGATTACTGAGGTGGGTGAGGGTCTTTTCATTAGTGTGTTCACAACAGCATCCGTTACAGTGATTGAAACTTCTCCACTGGAAGTAATATCAGTTTCCTGAGACACAGACACATAATGAAATGGAACCTGTCTGATTTGACCAGGACAAATAAGAATTCCGTACACAGAGCAGCAAGAACCTTGTCAGCTTCCAGCAGCAGTGGGTGAACAAGGCTCTTTAAATGATGCGTCTCTCTTTATGTCCATCCAGGCATGTTTTTTAAACTGTTTATCACTTTCTTGAGGAAAACCTTTAAAATCCTATTTACCTATACAAATGGAAAGTTTTTTGTCACCTGCAGACTTTAAAAATAATTTGAAAATCATTGTTATTTTGTATGCTGCCGTCTGATGAAACATCTGTTAACACACCCATTAATCTCCTGGAGATTCATCTATTACCTACTATTGAAATAATGTTTAAACAAACTGATACATTTTTATCAGTCATCTACCCTCCTCTGCAGTGCATACAAATTCCAGCATCTAAACCAGAGGTTCTTAACCTTTATTTGCCTTGGACACCTTAGGCCAGGGGTCAGGGAATTTTTTATCTTTTACCCAAAAATATTTTTAGATATGCCAACGTTACCCCCTTGAATTGAAAGAAAGGAATTCATATATTATTATTTATTGGAATTCCAAATGTTATTGAATCTATTCAAAATTTCTTTGAAAGCTTCAACTTCAAAACTTCAGGTTTTGGAGAAATGATGTTGCTTCATTTTTGATACAAGAGCATCAGTATTGGGGCATTTTGATGTTAGAGCAATTTGGATACAGTCTTCAGTGTCCAGTCGATTTCTCTGCTTTCTTTTTATGTTCGTTAGAGTGAAAAATCCTTGTTCGCAAAGGTAGGTTGTTGCAAGAGGCAGCAACTGTTTGACTGCCTCCTCATGTGCAATTTTGAATGACTTTGCAGCTGTTGACATCCAAAAATATGACAGATCTGCTTTGTATTCAAATGCAATATGTGCTTCATTATTGCATCGAAGCTCAAGAAGTGCCTCTGCCAACCCTTGAGGCTCTTCTGGTACAACAGCTATTTCACATTTAAAGGGGTCTATAATCCAACTGACAGCATGTGAATCAGCAGCATTACCCCCAGGAATTTCATTTTTACCCCATTTAGGGTAATTGACCCTGTTCCCTGACTACTGCCTTAGGCGATCTGGAGAAGCCAAAGGACCTTTCTCTCCAAACTTTGTACCTCATGGAACCACATTATTCACTGTAGTACCAAAACATCCTTCCTCATTCTCATTTCTCGCATGTTTATAGACCAAAGGCCTTTATTGCTCTAAAAACTGCTTACTTTCTGCACAATCCACTGCTGCATCTGTTACCATGCCTGAAATCTTTCTCACTGACTGCTCCTTATTTGTAGAGGTCAATCCCCTTTGATCTGTGTAAAACTGTCATCTGTCTCATTTTTGTGATCAGATGTAAACTGAAATCCTATCGTTTAGATCCCTAGCACTGTGGAAAAGCCAGTTATTACATACTGTGCCTTCACCTAGGATCAGCGTTTAAATGTTTTGCACAATGCTGTGCAGTGAGCCTTTGTAACATAATGGTTGCTGATATTGGACAAGAATACAGTTTGACCGGATAACGCCAAATCAGAGTGTTCTGTATTCTTCTAGGCACAAGCAAAAATTAGTTGAGCAGTTGTTTGTAATCTGCTGCATCGAGGTTCTCCCCACGTCCGTGTTATACCAGCAACAGTGTTAGATTTTATTCATATGTGGTCGTCCTCCTGGTCTATTTGCAGTGTAAAAACACTAACATTGGTATCTCGATCCAATCAGATATCTGATCACTAAAGAAGATTCCAACAGATAAGCATCATCATCATCATCATTTATTTAAATAGAGACACTGATTCTGCAGCACTGTACATAGAACTCACTCACATCAGTCCCTGCCCCATTGGAGCTTACAGTCTAAATTCCCTAACACACACAGACACACAGACATAGAGAGACTAGGGTTAATTTTGATAGCAGCCAATTAACTTACTAGTATGTTTTTGGAGTGTGGGAGGAAATCGGAGCACCCGGAGGAAACCCACGCAAACACGGGGAGAACATACAAATTCCACACAGATAAGACCATGGTCGGGAATCGAACTCATAACTCCAGTGCTGTGCGGCAGAAGTGCTAACCACTTAGCCACCGTGCTCTACAATAGTGTGCGCTACTTTTGATTTAATGTCCAATTTATTACGCTATGAGCGCTTCTTTCTCTCTATCTGTTTAAGCGTGTATTTATTTACAGGGTAAACTGGGATTTTTAATTAAACCAGTCTGCATTAAAACTAGCAAATCTCACACATTAGAGCTGCACTACCACCTAAAGAAAAACTGGAGTATATAGCTACGCCCCTTCCCTGAATCCCAGGGAGCTGTTCTGTGCAGTCATTTGTCACTGGGCTCTGTGGTTAGTCTCACAGACATTATGAATTTTCATTGGTCCACCTCCTCACACCCCCATTCTGCAACCATTTTAAAGTGGTGAACAAAAAATGTTTACCCCTTTAGGTGGTACTAGAGCTTTACTGAGACAAACTATACTTGTCCTCTTATTTTTGTGTATTCTTGTATCAAAATATGAGAAAGAGATGAACATTAGTTGGTGAGCATGCACATATATAGTGTAAGAAGTGCGCTCATTAGTCTTAAGAGAACACATCTGCTGCACTCACCTCTTGTAAATGACCCTCACTATCGTTTGATGGCAATATAGCTCTCATTTAGGAAAAAATGGCAACATACTAAGTAAATGGCAGTTTGCCACTTGTTCTTGTTATAAATGACATTAAGGGGTATATTTACTAAGCTGCGGGTTTGAAAAAGTGAGGATGTTGCCTATAGCAACCAATCAGATTCTAGCTTTCATTTATTTAGTACTTTCTACAAAATGATAGCTAGAATCTAATTGGTTTCTATAGGCAACATCCCCACTTTTTCAAACCCGCAGCTTAGTAAATCTAGCCCTAAGACTCTGGCTCTTTTGTAGAAACTGACAGCTTGAAATCAATTTTAAATAAATTATATCTACTTTTGTTAATGCTTTTTAAGAGCTGTTTCTAAAGAAAGGAAAAGTTGTATACTATGAATAGATGATTGTCTGCTGACTTAAAATACATTCATTTTTGGTAAATGCACTGATTAGGAAACATATCATGCCATAAATGTGTATCAAAAATAGCATTAACATCTTCAGTGTTTTATGCTCATGGAAATTCTGCTAATAAATAATGCAAAAGTCAAGCACTGACGAGATAACAAATGTTATCAATTAAAGATAATGTATTTGCATATATAACTAAAAGCACATATTTTATTTTGTATTTCTATATCAGGAACCAGAGTTGTTCTGTGCTGCCACTTGCACTGTAAATGTATTAATAAAATTGATCAGAAGTAGGACATATGCACCTAGCAGTCATAAAATATAGAACACTATCTTTGGAGTTCTTACGTTACCTATTTCTTAGCTCTTTGAGCACTGTAAACAGCATGAGGCATAATGCCATTCAACAGTACAGCTGGGCAGCTCTCTCTCTGTTGACATCAAACCTTTATCATCAACGTGTTCATCTCAATATTCTTATTAGACAACTCTCTGATATTTAGCCTATTTTAAAATTCATGACATGTCTGTTCCCATTGATGTGCTCCAAGATTACAACTTCAAAGGTAAAATGTAACATATGAATTAAATGGGTTTATTTTCAGTGTATTTTTCTCAAAGAGGACAAATGTAAGGCTTACTGGTTAACTTAAAGACAAAGTCCAGTTTACTACAACAATGAAATGTAGTTAACTACTTAACATAAATATATTTGTGCACTCTTTTACCAGTTTTAGAATCTGCCGCAAGCTTCTTTTGCTGAATATCTTGCGGTCCCTGGCTGCAAGAAACCTGTAGCCCATATACTCGTTGTCTGAATGGGATTCGACTTTGCTGGGTGATTGGTCGTTTGACAGTCTTAGCTCATTTGCCAGTAAAGCTGGGACTGTAGCTCAGCATGTGACTTGGCCAAACCCAATTCAAACTATGGAGAATGTAGTCTGCAAATGACCCTGGCGACCAGGGATAAAAAGTAGACATAAGACATTGATCACAGTGAGGTACAATGCCTAAAACCACAGAAAGGTTACAACCAAGAAAATAATATTTAATAATAATAATTTATTATTAAATATTATATTTAATTTATTAATATATTATTTAATGTATTAATTTATTATTTAATAATAATAAGTACATTATTGTCTACTAAAACTAAGGGTTAGTTTTACAATATTGCAAGTTTATGTGTCCACTGGGAACATATAGGAAAATTAATTTTGTAATGACTGTATATTGTTTGTGATTATGATTTTTTAATTACCTGTGTAAACAAGCACAAATGTGAAGAGAATGTAGCTACTCTGTGGAGTGGAGTTCTGTCTTTCTGATAGCTTGATAGAATCATGAAGTGATGATGATGAAGTGAGCGTGAGTATTATTAGAATTTTCTCTAGTAGAGGCACTTGAGGTCATATGTGAACTACAAAATAGCTGAGGCTCACTGCAAGATCAGCTTTGATCCCTCCATGTGCAGGCATAATGTTTTGAGTAGCATATTAGCACAAAAATTAAGAAAGTGATTTGTCAAACAGCTTTAGAGCCTTAGGTTGAATAGCTTGTATGGGCAACCTGTGGCTCTCCAGCTAATATTTATTTAGACATCATCAACGTATTCCCTTGGCCAAGCTGTTTGTATGGTTTGTGGAGAAGTTGATGATGACAATGACTGAAAGATCTTTGCACCTAACACATCTTCATGCTACAATTAAATAAATAAATAATGTAAAAAAATATTTGTGAGTGTGAATCCCCCTAAAATCCTTAAAAGGCTAGTTTCCATTAAAGCAATTGGACAAGAGCATGGAGAACTGCGCCTAAAGTGGAAGCTAATAGACTGGTCTATTTTCGGTATTAATAGAGAGGCCGACAATGTGTTTCCCCCTGTCCTATTATGGACCAAAACCACTCGGTGCCCTGGCGCAGAATGACTTTGAACTGAATTGACTGAGAGGATCAATAGCTGCTCGGTTAATCTGGAGACTTCTTCCAACGTGGCCGCTTGTGATTGGCTGAGTGACTATTGATCCAAGGCAATTGAGGAAAAAAATCTCTTAAGCCAGGGCTTTGAACAATTGCTGTATTATATGGCTTTTTTTTTATTCCAAACAAATGGATGATCAAACTTGGATGACAAGAATTCAAGAGTTCCCTTTGTATTATAAACCTACAAAAGTCCCTTTGGATTACAAAACTGAAAGAGTATCCTTTGGATCACAAATCATCAAAATGTCCTTTTGTATTACAAAACAGCAAGATTTCACTTGGATTACAATAGGGCAAAATGAAATAAATATTATATTTTATAATAAAGTTGAGAACAAGGACAATGGGGTTTAATTTAAATAAACTTTATTTTACAAATGTGTGTTTGTGTATTGGTTACTTAGTATATTAGAATAATTGAGCAGCGGTCTTAAGGATCTCTTGACATTATACTTTGACCAATGAAGTAGTCACTTCATTGTGGCCAGGGCAGACTGGACTAAGGGGTAAAGGGGCTGTTCCCATAGTGGACTACCATGGGCTGGGTTACTAGGCCACTTGCATTTTTTTTTCCTAATAGGCTACTGAATCTTGCCCCTCCCCCGGGCTAAAATTTGCCAGCCCTGTCCTGATTGTGGCTCTCTTATTTTTTAAATTCCCCCACTACCAGGGATGCAGAGAAGAAAACTACCCTTCCTGCCAGCCTCTGGGAGGGTAGAGCATAATTTTTGTGCCTCCTCCTCAAACAGAGACTCAAGCCCAGCACGGAATAGGCTGAGTGTGATCCCAATTAGCACAAGGTAAACCCTCACTGTGGGTTTCCCTGCTATAGTGTGTTCTGGCCTAACGTGTAAAGCCTGGCACTGGTTGCCACTCTAGCAGGGGGTACCCACACTCATTGTTCTTCTACTTTAGTGGAATCCAACTAAGGCCATACAGTTCTGAGACTGGTTCAGTATTTTAGAGGGGGACCTGCTCCAATTTTTTAAATGTATTTACTTATTCAAGATGTTTTCCCGGTGGGGTGGCAGTCTTCCAGCCAATTACACCTAGTGCTAGATTTACTAAACTGCGGGTTTGAAAAAGTGGAGATGTTGCCTATAGCAACCAATCAGATTCTAGTTATAATTTATTTAGTACATTCTACAAAATGACAGCTATAATCTGGTTGCTATAGGCAACATCTCCACTTTTTCAAACCCGCAGTTTAGCAAATATGCCCTCAGGTGTCATCAGGGAGCGCATGTAAAAAAAGAAAACACAGTAAAAGCAGAGGTTTCATTCCCAGTTTTGCCATTCAGTGTGACTTTAAAAACTTTGCTTTGCAGTTTAAGTCGTACTGACATCAGATGCAATTTTTAACAAATTGCTGCTTATAAAATTGTATAACAATCTGTCCAGATTACAAGAGTATCCAGATATGGACTTTAATATATCCCGGCAAATTCCTCTGATGACTCCCCAGCACTTTTTGAAATACATAGTATTATTCATACTTGCCAACTCTCCCAGAATGTCCGGGAGACTCCCGCATTTTGAGAGAGTCTCCCGGAATCCCGAGTGAGTGTGGCAATCTCCCGAATTCTGCCCACTTCACTAGGAAGTGCCCCACTTCCTAGTGAAGTGGGCAGAATTAGATCCCAAACGCCGCAATTCCCGGTAAATCGCGGCATTTGGCCCTGCCCTCGCTGTCAAATGACGCGTCATGACGTCACAGGTGGCGGGCCCGAAATGACACGATTTTGGCCACCCCGCCCCCCTCACCCCCACCTCCACTGGCTGGCTCCCGGAAGAGAGCTGAAGAAAGTAGGTAAGTATGGTATTATTACAGCACAAATCCCAGAGCAGAATCTTCTCAATTAAACATAAAAATTTTACAGAATCAAAACACACAGCACCTCCACCATCTAAATAAACAGAGAATAATAGCGTAATGGGAATTGCGCCACATACAAAACATTATTGATTGGTAAACCACATATATGACACTCGCAGACCATGTGACACAAACAGTGGGGTTCAGTTCAACAGGTTACCCCCACTGAAATCTGTAAGATGATTTTTATTTCTTTTTCAAAGCTCTGTATGGTTTTAGCTGATGTTTTCCCTAAACTGCAAAAAATGGACAGTGTGTACATTCACACTGTTCCTGTGCTATAGTAGTCACATGATCAGCGTGCTAATGTTCATGTCTGTCCTTGTAAAGCTGAGTCTATGATAATAGATTGTCTGCTTTTCCCAGACGTCCATTTCCAGCAGCCTGCTAAACTGCAAGTGAACTAAAGAGATATCAGTCAGTCTGCCAATACATTATGATTTTAATTTGATTTTGGCAGAATGTATAAAAAAACACTGGGATATATTTTCCCAAATCGTTAGTGTTGTAGTCTGTATTATAGAAGCAATCAATTAGATGGAATGCTCCTAATTTAATATTGGTCATAGGCTTGGTGTGCTCATTCTGAATAGTTGTTATACAAGAAGGCAACATTTGTAACAAGCGTAGGAAAAAAACACAAGTACCTGGAATCACCCTGATCATTTCCTCTGAACAACATTTGCATTTACATTTAAAGAGCAATTAAGTTCAGAAAGTGAATTTCATCTAGGAAGCATTGAGGGAAAATCAGTATTTTACCCTAATGCAGATTTGTTAACTCCTGTATTATTGGCGTTATGTTTTGGCACTGTTTTTAACAGTGAAACTGAGAACAGTTTTTGAATACTTTGAGTCTCATTTAGAGCTAGGAGCCAATCTAGCAAGAAGGTGCTTCCCCACACACATCATGGGGTAGTCTATTTAACAAGACACACAGCAGTTAGTGATAACAGAAATGAATGAAAACTAATTTATTCTTTGAATAAAGCAGTTTTCAATGGTCAATGTTTTTTAAATCATTTTTTCCCATTTTGTTTTAACATATTTTAGTCATTTTTACAATTACTTCTTTTTACTAAGTAGAACTGAAAGCCTGCGCCTTCAATTGCACATTTATATATCCCATACTTGCCTACTTTGGGCAAGTTCTTTCCGGGAGAGGGGCGTGGCGGGAGGGCGAGAGGGGGCGGGGTGTGGCCAAAAGCGTCACCCCCCCCTTTTGGGACAGCAGTGGCGGGATGCGGGAGATTTGCCAGCTCTCCCGGGAGTCCGTGAGACTGACACGAATTTCAGGAATCTCCTGGACATTCCGAGAGAGTTGGCAAGTATGGTATATCCCCTCGGTCTCACCCAGTGAAGTTGCCCTTACTGCTCTGGCCCAGTGTACTCAGCTGCCTCAGCTATACTTTGTTGCTAAACAACAGATGTAGGATTTTTATTTATCACTATCAGAGGCAATAAAAGTAAATCAGTCTTTTCACTGCATATTATTAAATACACTCCTTAGATTGGTAGAGGGATCTCTACTATTTGTACTCTATGGGGTATATTTACTAAGCTGCGGGTTTGAAAAAGTGGGGATGTTGCCTATAGCAACCAATCAGGTTCTAGCTGTCATTTTGTAGAAAGTACTAACTAAATGAAAGCTAGAATCTGATAGGTTGCTATAGGTAACATCCCCACTTTTTCAAACCCGCAGCTTAGTAAATCTAGCCCTATATCTCAGAGTAAAGCTGCCCTCTATTTGTGTGCTACATGCAAAAGCAGGCAGTATATTCCCTGCATGCAAAAAAAGATAATAATGCATTTATACCCTTGCATCGCAACATGGTTTGTCCAGGTGCAAATCTGCACCCTTTAGCTGGATGTGTCAGTAACTTTAAATAAGACCCTTGTGCACTGCATACTACTGAACTTCAGCACAACTTGCAGCAAGAAAAAACATTCTGTACTTCAAGGTAGGAAATGTAAAACGTACAACCTTATTTAGAGTTCTCTGGGAGGTACAGCCTAGTCCAACTCTAAAATGCAGTGTAAAAAAAATAGAGTTGACAGGTAAGTGTGCAGCATGCAAGAGAAGGCAGTATATGCCTTGCATGCAAAATATGTTTGTATATGTACTCTAAATCAGACCCAATGTTTTTGTTATATAGCGCCGTGCACAGCATTTCTAACATATTGAGCTTAATGAACTTACAGTGTTGGTGTTATAGGACTGGAATTGGCTTCTCATAGAAGCTCGACTGATGGCTCTGAACCCTAGTTTTAGTTTAATTTTATTTTACTGCTTCAACATGTATCATAGTGAGCAATAATTTAAAAATTTGCACATTTTACATGAGCTCCTAATGTGATATGAAATGGTATGATAGAGCTGTTCATTCAATTTCTTACATAGAACTTGACTAGCGCATCAAGATGACAGTTTCCTCTTTCTTATGTGAGTAGCTGGGTGACTTGAGATATTCCCTGCTAAATGTTGTCTGGGCACAAGAATATACCTAGTACTGTAAGCACATGGAAAATACCATTGTTGTATTGCTAGATCATCTTGTGTTGCTGGACAAGATATTTACCTAACCGTGAGGGGATGGAGATTATTGGGAGGTTTCCTACGTTAGTAGGAGCCTCCCTTACACCTCTTCAGAGGCACCAATAATTAGATGACAACTCGTATAGCACTTTTAATGGGACGTATTTTGTACCATCCATGTTCATTTATGCGCAGAAAAGTGCACAAAGCAATTCTTTCAATGAAATATTAACAATGACATTTTCAACTGTGAAATATTTTGTCAAATTTATGATAAAGGTAAAAATGGAACTTTAAATCACTTTCCTAATATATATATATTAGAGATGTTCACTTACCCCCCGTGTTTTGGGTTTGGTTTTGGTTTTGGATCTGGATTAACTCTTTGTTTTGTTTTTTACAAAACCGCCCTCGCCTGTTTTGGCTTTGGTTTTGTGTCCCTATTTTTTTTGCTAAAATCACATAATTTAGCTCTTTTTTTGTTCCTACAATATATTAACCTCAATAACATTAATTTCCTGTCATTTCAAGTAAATTTTTGTCAAGTGAAAGGAACACTGTTACTCCTCCTCCTGTTTCTGTATGAGCAATGGCACTGAGCAATGGCACTGGAGACTGGAGATTGACAAGAACACTGTTTCTCTATAAGCAATGGCACTGAGCAATGTCACTGGAGAATGGAGTGTAACAAGAACACTGCTACCCCTGTTTCTGTGTGAGAAATGCACTGGATCTCCTGGGGAGGGAGGTACTTATGGAATTCAAAACCCGGGATGATGATGTTTTGCCTTGATTCATATCCGGGGATGCGCGAAAGTACCGAACCGGCTCGCAACCCACTCGGATCCCCTAAGTTCGGGTGGGTTCGTTTTCAGAAAACCAAGCCCGAACATCTCTAATATATATATATATATATATATATATATATATATATATATATATATATATATATATATCCTAGAAAAGTCACTGTATTTTGAAACAAGGTGTGAATTAAGGATAACACATTTCAGTTAAAGTTTTAAAAAAGTTTGATGATATTGCACTGTATAGCTGCCATTTTTGTTAAAATAAGCTATAATGCCTGAGGCATGAACTTCCTATAGATTTATGATGTCACATAAAGTTTTTTTTAGGAGGGCAGTGAACTAGTGCGCAGAGTGTGCACACCTAATAATGTGGCACACAGAATGTGCACACCTAATAATGTGGCACACAGAATGTGCACACCTAATAATGTGGCACACAGAATGTGCACACCTAATAATGTGGCACACAGAATGTGCATACCTAATAACGTGGCACACAGAATGTGCACATTTAATAAATCATTCTATCCCAGAAGATGACTCTGATCATGCAGCCATTGAAAAAAAAGGAGAAAAAAAGAATATGGCTGTAACATGCAGTGAATTGTTCAGATATATTATCATCATCATCATCATCATCATTTATTTATATAGCGCCACTAAATCCGCAGCGTTGTACAGAGAACTCATTCACATTAGTCCCTGCCCCATTGGAGCTTACAGTCTAAATTCCCTAATATAGATACACACAGATATAGATCTGTTTACTCTGTATTTTATGTCGGTGGCAGGTCCACAGGCCCACCCTTGGATTGTACATATGAGACTATTATACATAATAAAAATGCACAGAAATAGAAGCAAGGTAACTATTCAATGTGGATATAACTGATTACATATACACTGATGTCACCACCAGGGATCTCATGCTGCTGCCAGAGACTGGCCTATTTCTAAGCAACTAAATGAATGAGAGGATGGAAAGTTACCAATGATGAAAGGAGGAAGCTGGCGTAGAAATGAGCCACAACTCAATAGAGGAATAGAAATAAGCAATGGAGTGGAAATAAAATGTGCTGTAGCATACAGAACCACAGAATGTGTGAACCAACTGGAAGAACGTAACAACACAAAATGACACAGCAGGGTAAACTAAACAAGCAGTACAGTGTCAAGGTAATATGAGCTATACAAACCTGCTCTGTGCTGTATGTAAATAAATACAATAGAGAATCATATTTGTGCCAATTGACAAAATGTAGTAGTAACATGAAATATTATAATAATGTAAACAATCCACACTATCATTTTTATGTTGCTCGCTATTTTAAGAACAAATGAGAAAAAATAGAGTAATGTATGCATTGTTTATTGTTCCAGTCGTACATACCTTGTAAACATAGAGATCAGCTAAAGATAAACACATCTGCCCTCTCCAATTCAGCATTCATGTGAATTCTGCCAAGTCTTATTTCATAAGCTGTTTTGATTTAGAACTGCGCAGAAACAGACATTTATAAACTGCAGAAAGTGTGGATTTCTCTGCTTCTTTATTTATGCTAAGCCAGTTTATCGGCCCAGAGTGTTTCAGATTGCACAGCCACTTACCAGTCCTTTAGATACCAGTCTGCGCTTAACTTTATGGGTTTGCAGCTATACCTGAAAATGTGTATGGAGAAAAGAAGGAAATATCACTTGAAGATCCACTTACTTACACTGTAGGACTTCTCATTCATTCATTTAAAGTTTTGTTTTTTTGTCTGAGAATGCTGCTCAGTTTAGCATCATTTATGTTTAAAATGAAGCATGAGAATGATGTGATATCAGGGCTGTCTTTATCATATGTCACTTTTGTGTGTTTTATGACATTGGTTGAACCGTGCCTAGAATTGCGTTTTTCCATAGAAGTTCACCTGCACGTTGCAAAATGCATCCCATTAAAAGCTTAGGACAAGTCCTGATCTCTGGTTCATCAGAAGTTCTGGACAAATCAAGTCCTACTGCACAGAGAAAACCCCCCTCTCGCAAAGGAGGTAATTGTAGTATTTGCATCTTGGTGCAAAACACTAATGCACCTAATCTATACAGATCCAGGAATGTGCACATTCCACACAATGCCTCTCAATGGGGAGCGCAAATAAACCAGGGACATTTGTGCAAAAGTAACTGATTAACATCTGAAGAGAGCATTTGAACTGCAGGCAGGGGCAGATCTAGAGAATACTGCTACCTGGGGCGATGTAGGGGGGCGATTTAGGCCCCGCCCCCTTTTTGACATCTGAGGCTGCCGGCAGCTGCATACACAATCAGAGCGGCCGGGCAGCACGCTGGCCCTGCCTGTCACTGCTGAATGGACCTGCACATAATGTGCAGCCGCCGGCAGCAAGCCACTGCTAGGGGGGGGGCTATATGCAGGTTTGCATGTGTTTGCATGTGTTTGAGGAGCCTTAGAAACTCCAATGTCTATGGTTACCACCAACTGAAAAAATAATACAGTCATTGCCAAAAGTTTTAAGAATGACAGGAATATTATTTTTCACAAAGTCTGCTGCCTCAGTTTTTATGATGGCAATTTGCATATACTCCAAAATGTCATGAAGAGTGATCAGATGAATTGCAATTAATTTCAAAGTCCCTCTTTTCCATGACAATGAACTTTATCCCAAAAACAACATTTCCACTGCATTTCAGCCCTGCCACAAAAGGACCAGCTGACATCAGGTCAGTGATTCTCTCGTTAATACAGATGAGAGTGTTGACGAGGACAAAGCTGAAGATCACTCTGTCATGCTGATTGAGTTAGAATAACAGACTGGAAGCTTTAAAAGGAGGGTGGTGCTTGAAATCATTGTTCTTCTTCTGTTAACCATGGCTACCTGCAAGGAAATGTGCAGTCCTCATTGCTTTGCACAAAAAGGGCTTCACAGGCAAGGATATTGCTGGCAGTAAGATTGCACCTAAATCAACCATTTATCGGATCATCAAGAACTTTAAGGAGAGCTGTTCAATAGTTGCGAAGAAGGCTTCAGGGCGCTTAAGAACGTCCAGCAAGCGCCAGGACTGTCTCCCAAAGTTGATTCAGCTGCGGGATCGGGGCACCACCAGTGCAGAACTTGCTCAGGAATGGCAGCAGGCAGGTGTGAGTGCATCTGCATGCACAGTGAGAGAAAGACTTTTGGAGGATGGCCTGTTGTCAAGAAGAAGCCACTTCTCAACAGGAAAAACATCAGGGACAGACTGATATTCTGAAAAAGGTACAGGGATTGGACTGCTGAGGAATGGGTGGAAGTAATTTTCTCTGATGAATCCACTTTTAGATTGTTTAGGGGATCTGGAAAAGTGTTTGTCCAGAGAAGGAAAGGTGAGTGCTACCATCAGTCCTGTGTCATGTCAACAGTAAAGCCTCATGAGACCATTCATGTCTGGACTTGCTTCTCAGCCAAGGGAGTGGGCGCACTCACAATTTTGCCTAAGAACACAGTCATGAATAAAGAATGGTACCAAGACATCCTCCAAGAGCAACTTCTCCCAACCATCCAAGAACAGTTTGGTGATGAACAATGCCTTTTTACCAGCATGATGGACCATCTTGCAATAAGGCAAAAGTGATAACTAAGTGGCTCGGGGATCAAAACATCTAAATTTTGAGTCCATGGCCAGGAAACTCACCAGACCTTAATCCCATTAAGAACTTGTAGTCAATTTGCAAGATGCGGGTGGACAAACAAAATCCCTCAAATTCTGAGAAGTGACAGGAAATGATTAGGCAACAATGGGTGGCCATCAGTCAGTATGTGGCCCAGAAGTTGATTGACAGCATGTCAGGACGAATTGCAGAGGTCTTCAAAAAGAAAGATCAACACTGCAAATATTGACTCTTTGCATAAACTTAATGTAATTGTCAATAAAGGCCTTTGACACTTATGAAATGCTTGTAATTTTACCTCAGTATACCATAGCAACATCTGACAAAAAGGTCTAAAAACACTGAAGCAGCAAACTTTGTGAAAACCAATACTTGTGTCTTTCTCAAAACTTTTGTCCATGACTGTAGTTATTTTTACTCGGCCAGCTAAAGCTATTTCATATCATTGGTAGCTGTGACAAAAGCTCATTCACATTCTCATTTTTCTCTGTGACATATCTCTTGTGAGCCACTTGATAAAGATGGCTGTCAGAAGGATTATGATGCATGGATTATTTACCAGTGCGAATATGCAGAAGTGGTTGTCATAGGGATCAGTGATCCCTGTGAGAGCTGCATTACTTGGGCGACTGCAAGCAGGTTGTCTGCGGCAAATGTGTCATGGACAAATGCATACAATTCAGTCAATGTGAGCCATTAGGAAGTCACTCTGAAAGTATTTTGTTTTGAGTTTATCAACTGCAAAGAGATGATCTACAATTGTTGTCAATAGAGGAACTGTCAGCAAATGCATTTCATAGAAAGCAAAGCAGCATCTAGTGGCTGTCATGAAGTACTGCACTGATATGAATTTGGAACACACTACTATTTTTTGTCTAAATATCTATAGAATGAACCATTTCCACTCAAGCAAAGTATGCTTGTTTTAATTGGCAGGAACTATACATGTTTTAAAATAATAATAATAATAATAATAATAATAATAATAATAATATTAATAACAACAACAACAACAACAACAACAACAACAACAACAACAACAACAATAATAATAATAATAATAATAATAATTAATGATAGGAAGAAGTACAGTACAGAAGTAGTACTAATTTGTAAACAAAGACATATAATATATATATTAATTTTTATCTATAACAGTATCACTACCAGGGTAATTATATAGAGGATTGTTGGGAGTATCTGAACTTTACAGTGAAGACTTTTCTTATTGTGTATTTTGCAAATACATGAAATTAATACTCACCCCTGTGAAGATTACAGAGAAATACATATTGAAAGTAACAAAAGACTTGCTATATTAGAGTTGGCAGTGTAAAGGTTACCAAGAGTGACAGTCTCAGCAGGTGTGCAAGGCTTTGCCCATTGATTCAAATTGAAACTGAAAATAGCACTTTATTCAGCAAATCAAACCCAATCACTACTGAATAGTCTTCAGCTCCTATTTCCAAGCCCACTACTCTTTATTACTTCCTTCTCTTTTTCTGAAGAAAAAGAAAATACTTCTTTTTAAGGTGCTAAGCATCCTCCTTCCATTTACCTGCTACCGTCAATTGCTTCTCTCTTTCTCAAATGAGGCAATCATCTTAGTATGCTCTTCCATGCAATTCAGTACTTCAAAAAACTATCATATTTGTCACAGAAATTTGCTACCATTCTGGAAATTAATCTTTCCTGTAATGTTTAATATTTCTTCAGAAACAATTACAATTTAATAAAGCATTGTAGCAAATGCTTCTATTTTCTGAACACTTGAAGATTGTGAAACATTAGAGCTATGCCTGGCAGCAGCAAAGCCTAGATCTACAAGCATGAAGAATTAATGTAGGTTGACTAATAGGAAAGCACTTTGGGAAGTGGCTCATGTTTTGTTAGAAAAGGTGGTATCCGATTGGATATCATAAATAAAGAGAATTAGAACAGGCTACAGTGCACAGAATTTATATATGTGTTTGAATGAGACAATCATTTAGGCTTTCCAGGCTCATTGAGAACATGTTGCCATGGTTACCAGGGAAAAACTTAGTCACTAAATAACAGTTCAGAATGCACAATTTATAATGTTCACTTGGACAATTTATCTTATTTCTGATGCCACTGTGTTTTTCTCTTAACTATAACAAGAAGAACCTGAACAGCAAATATTAAGCATTTCTCTACAGTACCTTTCATAAGCAAGAATGCATCATGCAAAAGTCAGGGACAATGATTGTTCACTATTCTAGTTATGAACAATTAGATGCACATTGTTGCTAGCAACGTTCATCTTTGGATAACACATAAGATGTCTACTACATTCAAAACATTATGTGACTGCTGGACGTGTTACCTGATAAAACAGTGTAAACAGAATAAAGAAATATAAAACAGAAAACATATAAAACATTCGGAACCCTCTATATTAGTTACACTGGTAATATAAAATAGAGCTGTGCAGCTGATCATGAAAACACAAAAGCAAATAAAAGATGCTAAATACATTCAATCATGATCGGATAATTTTGTGAAATGCTTAAGCTGCCCAAATACTGGCCAATCCTGTTGTTTGGCTCGACCATTGAATAACAGTGTCACATTCAAATATTGCTGCATACATAGGTTGATAGCAAAGTTGTATGAGATCTGATTGTTTGTCACTGACACTAAACAGTTAGATCACAATCATTTTTGTGCCTCTGGTCGTCCAATTTTGATTGGATTATTATTGGGTTCCAAATACCTATGTGGTGAGTATAAACTTGACTCCTTTCCCAAATGAGAGAAATATGGTTTTCTAAAGCAAATATTACTTCTATACAAATGCATTTTCAATAAAAAAAATAACTGCACATTTTGTATTTAATTGATAGCATTATTATCATAATTATTTGTATCTTTCATTTATAAAGTGCTAGGCAGTTGATGGATACAGGCACTATGCAGTTTTCAATTACAGGCACTATGCTAGTTCCTGGCACTATGCTAGTTCCTGGATGAAGGCCATTGGTAGATACAAGAACTGTGCAAGTTCTGGGTTCCATGCAGTTGCTTATTAAAGGTAAAGTGGGTTCTAGGCAGTTGGTGGATACAGGGTCTGTGCTAGTCCCTGGCTTCTGGGAGCTGGTAATTATAGGCACAGTGCTAGTTTATGGCTCTGTGCATTTGGTGGATACAGACACTGCTAATTCATGGCTCTGGGCAGCTTGTGGTTACAGACACTGCAAGTTTATGGCAGAGCCGTAACTAGGGTGGTGCGGGCGGTGCCGTCGCCCAGGGCGCAAGCCGAGGTGGGCGCAGCAGCCGCCCGCTACCTTCCCTTCTGTGGCACATACTGAAAAAAATAATTATTTTTAAAAAAAAAAAAAAAAAGTGGCCCCTCCCCCGACTCGCGGCAGCCCCCCCCCCCCCCACGCGACTCGTGCGGGAGGGGGGGGGTCGGGTGCCGCGAGAGGGGGGAGGGGCTAGTGTGGTGGCTGGATATCAATCTATTTAGCTCTCCTGCAGGAAACTGCAGCGTGGACTGTAAATGAAAGAAATCAACACTGGAGGCTAAGTGAAGATCAGTAGCAGGTTAGAGACTATTTTGGGAATTTGCTTCTGTGTCTATATATATATATTTTTTTGAAAGAACTGCCTTTCAGAAGTATGTTTTCCTGTGTACATTCCGCTTTCGTTCTATAGGTATATTACCTATTTAAAGCAACAGCAGGGAACCACTTTAAAAGAGATGTTGACCCAAAACGCATATCTTGCATGGATGTGGGGCAGCTATGTAAAAAAAACAACAACCCAAAATGATGTACTTGCCTCACAAGCTCTCATATTGCACCGTTATTAAGACAAAAAAATTCAATATTTAGAAGACATTTGTTTACATCATTTTTCCATAGCAGTTCTCAGAAAACACTGGGCAATATTTTAGTGACTTGCCTGTTAAATAATTTGATAAAGATCACCTGACACCTCTGCTTGGTCATCTTTTGTTTTGTGCAGGGTATTAAAGGCATGACATGCTTAAATTCAGGGATATTTGTACAGGTAATGTAAACAGAAAACTCTGAAAGTTTGGGTAAAAAGCAACATTTACATTTTTTTTTTATTCTATAACTAGAGCACAGGAAAACTTTTGGATCCTGAAGCAATTAGTCTATGTTGCTAAAGGGTGCTATTTTGTTTTGTTTACTGTATCTGTAACGCCAAAAAATGTATGTACTTGTTCTCCTGTGTTTTGCCTCGTCTCTGGTAACCATGTCACACTCCTGCCCACAAGACTTCTCTTGTGCCGCTATCCCCAATGTCCAATCAGACTCTCCCACAGCTTTCAGATCTTTAGATGCAGGAAACCCACTTATTAATCAGTGCCGACTGTACTCCTACCTACTGGTACACCGTTACACCAATTCTAATCTCCCCTCTGAGCCACACTTGCTCCTCTTGTTTAAGCTGTGCCCTTTTCCCATCAGATTGTAAACTTCCAATTACGGCCCTTCCTACACCCTTTGTTTTATTTTCTGCATTTATTTTGTCCACCTTGTATATATCTGTTCTATATGTGCCCTGTTTTCCCAACTGGATGGTGCTCTTGAGCACTGTGGCACCTTACCGATCAACAACAATAATAATAGGATACATATACAGTTAAAACGCTGACTGTTCCTCTGCCGGCATGACACTATCACAAGTAGGGGTGGAAAGACACAAACAAGAGAGCAAAAACTGTCCAAAAACATACTGGTAGGTTAATTGGCTGTAATATATATATATATATATATATATAAGAATTCTTTCAGTAAAGTGCTAGCCACACCCACACATTAGGTTGGCCACACCCACTTGTCAAATGCCACTCCCACTTAGATGGGGGGCGCCGGTGCCCTGTCCCGCCCAGGGCACTAAAATGTCTAGTTACGGCACTGGTTCATGGTTATGGGCAGTTGGTGGAAACAGGCACTGTGTTCATAGCTACCATGAGGCAAAACTAGGCAGTCTCCAAGGGCACCAATGTTTAGAGATTGTCTAAGACACTGAATGAGTGACATACTGTCACTCATCCAGTGTTTTTAATGCCCCTGTGGAGCCCTCACATGGAGCACCGGCCAGTGACATGGACTTAACTTACATGTCAATGATATGTTGCGAGTGTGGCACTTGGCTGTGATGTCACAGCCCAGTGACACATTCCCAGTCTAAGAAGCAGAAAATGTCACCCCACATCCCGCCTTATCAGGTAAGAAGCAGCGGTGGTGGAATGCAATGCCCGAGGGAGCACACTGCAAAGTGGCATCACTGCCTAGGGTGCCCCCAGAGCTTGTGAAAGTTCTTTCTACTACTATAGTTCCTTGCACCAGGCACTAGGTGAAATAAAGCCCTGTAGTACTTCATGGCTCCAGACAATAAATTATAGACAGCAAAATATAGGCATAGTGCTACTTCCTGGTTCTTGCACATTAATGATCACAGGCACTGTACTAGTTCCCAGCTCCAGGCAGTTATAGGCACCATGCATGAAACATTTTTTAAATCATTTTTAGCAATTTTTCACATTTGCATAAAGTAAACTAAATAGATTAAGTATGGAATAATCAAAAAATATTGCTGACAGATTACAATATACAGAACATATCACTATTTCACAACATAAACTTACTTACACACACAAAGCAGTAAGACAAAGTAAATGTGAGAGATTTAAGGCCTGATTAATCAAGGGACGCATGCGTGTGCATTTGTTTCAGAACACAAGTAATTTGTGTCTGTGCATTTGTGTCCCAAATTCAACAAGAAAGGCATCGGAAGATACGGGCTTGATGAATACAGGTGTAGATCTGCTATGATTTTCTGCACAGGACACTGAAGAATACGTCAAATACCTATCTGGAATATAAATTCTCAAAAGAATGCACACCTGTTAATAATATAGGGCCTGATTCATTAAGGATCTTAACTTAAGAAACTTCTTATTTAAGTCTCCTGGACAAAACCAGGTTACAATGCAAGGGGTGCAAATTAGTATTCTGTTTTGCACATAAGTTAAATACTGACTGTTTTTTCATGTAGCACACAAATACTTGTTACCTTATTTGTACACTGAAAATTAAAGCTGTCATCATTAGTAAGCAGCACTTAGACTAGCCATGTAGCTGGAGCAAGAGATATGGCTGAGAAACAAGTACTTTTGAGCTGCCCAGAACTTGGATCAGATGCTGCTTCATATGGTCGTGATTGGCATGCCCTTACTGTACATTGACTATAGCGCCCGTTGCCTCCATGAAATCATAGGCTGCAGTAAGTGTCCTTTGCGCTCAAAGATGAATTGAGCGTTGCTGCGTTCTGTGGTGTATGAGCCTGTTCTGAGTGTGCGCAGAGTGATTTTGCGCACTGTATGTACAAAATTGCCATTAACGTTCCTTGATGAATCAGGCCCTTATTGTGACATAATACCTCATACAGCTCTCCAGTTGTTCCCACTTGTTTAGTCTGTCAAGGAGAAATTCTGGCAATGTCAGCAGAATAAAGTACAGCCATAAAGCCCATTTTTTTTTATTTTTAGGAAATTACTCTGTTTGATCATCTGGATTATACTATTTATCAATTGTTTTAGTGAAGGTACTCATTTACACATCCATAATTGTGCTATTAACCACATAGATTGAAATAAATTTTGCTGTATCACTAATTTGCTATAATTGTCCTCCGCAATCTCCTTTAGATATCCCAGGAGACACAGCAAGGGCGCTAGAGGGTGACACTATATTCTTCACTTATTTTTCTAATAACATTGTCCTAGTACCTTACAAGATTGGCCAAATCATTCTTTACTATTGTATCTGTTACAAATGTGTTTTCAAGTCTGGGTCTGATGACAAAGAAATTTAAAAACATAGTAAACTTAAAAACATAGTAATGAAATTTAAAAACATAGTAAGCAACAACTATTATTAATCACAGATACAATGCAAGCAATAAAAATACTACATCACGTTACAAATTGTCTATAAGTGCTTTACTTTCCCATCTAAGAAATAATATACACAATACCGCAAATTTTTATTTTTAAGGCCCATGGGATCATGAAAATAATTATAATTCTCTCAGTATCGCTATTGAAGGCTTCATGCTGTAAAGCATGTAAGAGTCAGCTTGTTACAGTAGGTATGTTTCCAGCAATTATTTATTACATTCCACTGTTTATATATTTCATTTATATTATGCCAAAGTTTTGTGTATATTGCACATAAATGGTTATATTTTGGTGAATCGAAAAGCTGTAACGGAACAAATCAGACATTTCTTAATAAAACATAAAGAATGCACAGATAATATTATAAATTATGGATCTTGTTTAGTAACACAGCTGAACGTGCAGTGTGGTACTGCAATCTATAGCAACCAATAAGAAAACAGCTTTTAGAAGTCAGACTACAAAAATTGTAAAAAAAAAAACTGTATTGCTAAGTGGGTGTATAGTAGTAGAACCATATCATACTGATCAATGGTTCTGATTTTCTCGAGATAGTTCTGATTTTTGGCAGCTTAAATATCATGTCCTGTTGGATGAATTTCACACCAGAAATGCTGGCAGGTTTATAGTATACATATTGCATTTCTATGAGCTGTTATTAAACAATGTCAACAGTGTGTGCCAGGGTCAATATAATGCGTGAAAAAAAGAAAATATTATCAGTAAAAAAATAACTGTTGAAGGGGTTAATTAATATGGATGTGAGAAGATTTAATATTGTTGGATATTTGCTAAGATTGAAATTGTATTTTATTGTTACTTTATTAAATTGCCAATTTAGCGATGTATGAGTCTGAGGTGGTATGATTAATTATAAAGTAGGAGTGTAAGAATTGTTGTGGGAGCCATTCAAAGATTTGCTATGGGACCAGTCATTCTTGTTCTTCCATTGCTACATGCACTTTTTTTTATTAAATAAGCCCATACATAGTGTGTAACAAACAATCAATCAATTGAGGAGAAAAGCGTTGTAACAGCAATGGAATTGTTGCACCATAGCAAGTGCTTTGGGTAATCTGTGGAGTAACATGCACTTCATTGAAATGCTAGGTGAATTAATCCTATTGCCTCCCTCTTGTGATCTTCTAATGAGCATATTCAGTGCCAGCAAAAAGACTCATTTTGGAAGCTAAAGAGGGTTCTACAATCATCATCCAATATCCACAGATAAGTGGTTCTTATTTTTACATTATCTATTTGTTTTTAGTCTTGTTAGGAATAAAATATGTATCTGAATTGAATAACACTATCATTGCTCCCTATTTTGTTTTGCTTATATTTCATCTGAGTTGAAGTTTACACTGTTGTCACCCTTTCAGATAAGCTATTTTCACTTGGCTTGTTTGTACACCTTTAAATTAAAAGGAACACATTTGGAAACCTTTTTTTCACTTGTCCATACATAGTTTTGTTAACTATTTCTAATAGTCCTGGAACAGTTCTACGTTTTGTCTTTCTGATGGCTAACTCCACTTTTATGGAGATTACTTTCTTACCAGGAAGCATTTTGTGTATGTTTCTCCAGTAGATTGTATATAGCACATTCCCGCCCTAGAGCTCATGTCACTTTCAGTGGTCCAAACATGGTGAGTCTTCTTTCTCAGCCTGGCCCCCTCTGCCATGTCACAACCCAACATCACAGGGTTTTAAGTTAGTAATGTACTTTCACACTACCCTGTTTAAATCCCATAATGTTGGCAAGGTGATGCGCCTGAGGTGCCCAGCCTTAGAAGTTTCTGTCAGACCCTCCAAAAAGGCAGGAAATTCAGGACAGGTCAGCCAATATGCACTTGAATGCCCAGATTCAACAAGTAACACAAAACGAACGTATTGTGCATTTTTTAAAAACACATATATAATAAGGCATATGCACGTCCATAATCAACAAGGAGTGGATGTAAAGTAGAGATGCTCAGGCTCGGTTTCCCGAAAACCGAATATACCCAAAGTTCGCGCTTTTTCGGATTTGAAAACGAGGGAAAATGTCATTGTGACGTCGTTGGATCTCGTATCTCGCGAGTTTTGAATTCCTTTTTAAAATCCAACATAACAAAGGATGGGAGGGAGAGCGGATCCCCATTTTTCTTTTCTGCCACTGCTGTGTGCCAATGTGTTCTAGATGTGCTAGGAACTGCGGTGTGTTTGAGTCATTGCTCTGTCGCTTACCATCCAGCCAGGTCGCTGCAGTATTTGTCCAAAAGTGTATGAAAATAATATTGTGACCTGTGAGGTGGTCAAAATTGACTTCAAATTAGTGTTATTGAGGTTAATAATGATGTAGGAACAAAAAAAGAGCAAAATTATGTGATTTAAGCATATTTTTTAGGAATTTTTCTAAAAAATCCAAAACCAAAACCAAAACACAAAGCTAATCCAGATCCAAAACCAAAGCCAAAACCAGTCCACGGGGGTCAGTGAGCATCTCTAATGTAAAGCTATATCTGTTGATGAATACGGATCTAGGTCCGCTCTGCTCTGCTCCTACTCTGCAGGATACGTCCAATACATATGTGGAATATAAACTCTGAAAAAGAATGAACAGGGAAATAAACAACTTTCAATTTCACCTGTTAATAATGTAGTGCCTGATTCATTAAGGAAAGTCAAGCAAAAGTAAGTAAGGTAAAACCATGTTGCGTTGGAGGGGGAGGTAAATTTAAAATGTGATGACAGATTTATATTTGGGCTAGGACATGTTCTAGATCAACTTTAAATTTTAGTGTACAAATAAGCTATCTAGTATTTTTGTGCTACATGAAAAAAACTGATAGTATTTTCCTTATGTGCAAAATAATAAACTAATTTGCACCCCTTCCATTGCAACATGGTTCTGTCCAGAAAACTTACTCAATTGTTTGCTTAACTTTCCTTAATTAAAAAACTAACCAAAAAGTTGGGATGTATTCTTTTTTTTTTCTCCATTAAATACTTTTATGAGCGTCTACTGTGCGAAAAATGCATTTTTACAGTTGCTCCTAATTGCAAACACATGTTCTAGCTTGTATACATGACTATCATTATCATCATCATCATAATCAATTATTTATATAGAACCACTAATTCCGCAGCTCTGTACAGAGAACTCAATCACATCAGTCCCTGCCCCATTGGAGCTTACAGTCTAAATTCCCTAACATACACCCACACACAGATAGAAAGAAAGACTAAGGTCAATTTTGATAGCAGCCAATTAACCTACTAGTATGTTTTTGGAGTGTGGGAGGAAACCGGAGCACCCGGAGGAGACCCACACAAACACAGGGAGAACATACAAACTCCACACTGATAAGGCCATGGTCGGGAACCGAACTCATGACCCCAGTGCTGTGAGGCAGAAGTGCTAACCACTAAGCCACTGTGCTGCTCTCGCTTGTAATTGGAACTTACAGCAGACCTGTAGCTGGTTCAACTGTTACAACTGAAAAACACGTATGTGTAAGATGCCCTATGCTTGAATTGTATATACAGCTTAGCACACCCTTACTGTACATTAAATACGTGCATACGCACAGTTGCCTCCCCATTACGCCCATGAAATTGTAGGCTGTAGTATGAGTCCTTTGCGCTCAAAGGTGAATTGAACGTTGCTGTGTTCACTGGCGTCTGGGCATGCGCAGTGAGATTTTAGGCAAAATGTTGCACATATTGGCATTTATGTGCCCTAATGAATCAGGACCTAAGAGTATTAGAGTACAGTGCAGAGGTTCCATGGATTGCAACATGTGACCTACATACAGCCGCCAAGCTGCAATGTTTGCCATAAAATTATACTCAAATGTTGGCAGCTACGGGTCATATAATTATATCTACGCAACCAGTGGCACTAAAGTTGTTGCTTATTTACTGAGTAGAGATGATGGTAGCTGTTGTTTACATCCAGTATGTAACAGGTTAAATATACAAGTCCTTCTGAGCATTGCTGAATGTGTGTTTTAGTAAACTGATCTGTTTGTGTATTTTTTTAAAGGCAAGTAAAACTGTCATATATCTGCTATATCACTTCAATTGTGTGACATAATTCAAATCTTCACAGGGCTTTGACAGAAAAAGAGCAAATGACAAATCAATCCCTCCAGCATGTAAAAATACATGTCACCGGTAAACCATAACCAAGATTTACTTGTGTTTTTAAATCCAAGCACAACACTATTCTCGCAAACACCACTTTAATACAAAACACAAGGGGGTGATACAGTAAAGCTTATTAATTGCGCCAGTATAGTGTGTCAAGAACTACGGTATGAGCAGAATGTGTTATGTTACTATATAGGTGCATTTGTATTGTCCCACAATGCTAAAATATTACAGGATTGGAAAACAATTCACAGTTTTCAGATGGATTTTGCAAATCAGAAAAAATGTCCAGATTGCATATGAATGGTATATAAAGGGGTTCATTGCCTTGTTCTGAAGTCATGTGGTGTGTTCTAAATGTGTATACAGTATAATATGAAAATTAAAATAATTGTTTAAGTATATAAACATAAACATCATTGTACAGCTCTACATATTACATTGCAAAAGTAAATGAGCAATAGAAATATATGCAGGTTATAATAAAACAACATGATCGTTACGACCCACATTGCAACCTGTGAAAGTAAGGATGGCTAAAGAAGCATCTGTACAGGTACTATAATATTTTACTTAGTGTCTAAGGGCTTCATGTAGAGTTGGACGCAATTTTCGTCTAAATAGACCTATTTCCCTCCAACTAGCCCCAACATTAAATTAAATAGCATTTACCTTTAACAAATAAAACCATTTCCCACAACTATCCCCGACATTACAAAATTCATATTCAAATTTAATAAATAGCCCTCCTCCCCAAAATCAGCCCCATATTCAATTTAAAGCTCCAAACCATCCAAACTTTAAAATAAAGATCCCGTCACCTTACCTTAAATTAATAGGCACCACTATTAATTTAAATATCCCCAACAATACATTCAAATGCCCCACTATCACTACACAAATAAAATAGCACCCATTTTATAATTAGCCCCCACCTGCACTCCACCATTAAATAGCCTACCTCACACAATATATTAAGACCCCCCCCCACTTCCCTCACATATTATATTAACATACTGCCCCTCTCTCGCACACTATATTAACATAACACACACTTTATTAACATAACACACTATATTAACATAACACACATTACATTAACATTACAGACGTACACTATATTAACATAACACTCATACGCTATATTAACACACATACACTATATTAACACTATATTAACACACATACACTATATTAACATAGCACACATTCACTATATTAACATAGCACACACTATAATAACATACTGAACACACACACACACACACTATATTAACATAACACACACAATATAAACATGCTGCAAAGACACACACGCTATATTAACATAACACGCACACACTATATTACCATAACACGCATACACTATATTAACATAACACACATACACTATATTAACATAGCACACACTATATTAACATAGCACACACTATATTAACATACTGAACACACACACACACTATATTAACATAACACACACTATATTAACATAACACTTATACGCTATATTAACACACAAACACTATATTAACACTATATTAACACACATACACTATATTAACATAACAGACATTCACTATATTAACATAGCACACACTATAATAACATACTGAACACATACACACACACACACACACACACACTATATTAACATAACACACACAATATTAACATGCTGCAAATTAAATACACACTATATTAACATAACACGCACACACTATATTAACATAACACGCATACACTATATTAACATAACACACATACACTATATTAACATAGCACACACTATATTAACATACTGAACACACACACACTATATTAACATAACACACACTATATTAACATAACACACACTATATTAACATAACACACACTATATTAACTTGCTGCACACACACACTATATTAACATCACCCACACTCTATATTAACACTCCCCCCCCTTACCTTGCTCAATCCGGAGCAATTCACTCATAGGACGGCACCTGCCATGTGGTGCACGTCCTATGTGACCATAGGGCTCTCACTGACAGAGCACACACAGGGGAAGGATCACAAACACCTGCAGGCAATATGGAAGGTAAATGCCCCCCCCCCCCTCTCCCCCATTGGCAGGTGCGCATGCGGGTCGCGCAAACACCTGCGGCTGAAAAAAAGATATTTAAAAAAAAAAAATTATTATGGAGATCCAGAGGGCCCCCGGGCTCCACAGGCAAGCCTGGGCTCGGGTAATTTGTACCCACCCTCCTCCCTCTCTGTGACCCTGAGAGCACCATCAACAGATACATTTTCTGACAGGAGAATCTGTATCTGCATTGAGGTTTACATCAGTTGCATTTACTTGAACACGCCCTTATTGTACTTTGCCTATACTTGCACACCCCTTGCCTCCCCTTATACACCTCTATAAGCATAAGTAGTCATATGAGCAAGATGCAACTGCCACTGCATACAGATTCAGTTGTGAAATTCATATTATACGCTATGTAAATGTACTTGAAACCACACTAGTATACTCTCCCAGTATTTCAGGGAGGCTCCTGAATTTTACTTTTAAAAAAAAATAAAAAAAATACTGTTTACTAACAACATAATTTACAAATAAAATAGAGAAATTCAGCAGAGATCCAGCAGTATAGATGTATAAACAGGCATGAGATATACATTGGTTTAAAGTGTAACATATAAAGCCATCAATGATCATGCTCCAATGGCGCTCGTACATTGTGATGTTCGCTGTGTGCTGCATAGAAAAGAAACTAGAATGATGTTCAGCAATAACATTTCAAATGAAAAGGGGGGGGGGTATTTGTGGGAGGGAAAAAAAGGAGAGTAAGAGTGAAGGTAGAGATTCACATGATAAGAGATATAGCAGAGATCCAATGGTATTCTGGGCTGGAGAGCCATTCACAACTGTTACACCGGTTCAGTGTCAAGGATTTCTTCACCTACACCTGCTTTCCTCATCACACCATAAGAAAAGTACATAAAGCATCTTCCTACAATGTACATATAGGTACTGATAGAGCAGAGTTCTTTGAAACAAACAGTAACCTTGAGTCAAAATAAAATGGGCAATATCATGTAACAGATTCCTGATGTGACAGGTGTGATGTGCTGATTGTGATGTGCCTCACAGGCAGTGACAATCCACACTACTAATCTGCTAATTCTGTTTAAGGTGCGGACTAATTATTGTGTTTTTTTTACCATAGTGCTATGAGAGGTGAGATTTCTCATAAGTAGACAGGAAATATAGTGGATGGTACCAGAGAGAGAGAAAAAGTGACATTTCTGCTTTAAAGTGATTGTGTAAGAGTAGACATATGTTGGTCTGTTCAAACATAACACAATTTAACAGCTCAAACAATAATGCAAAGAGTCACAGTTGTCAATGATTTAAAATAATATTGAGGGATACTTTGCGCCTAAGCATGTATGCTATGTGCACTACAATTCTTACCAAGACACACCACAACTTCTTCCGTGACCTTATATGCACTTGTTCTGTTGTTATATTTGACTTACGTTTATGAATGATTTGTCCAGTGCTTTCTGGCATTTTACAAATATATAATTATTACAAGTTAACCCGTGCATGATACTCATACATTCTAGTCAAATCAAGCTACTTAAGGTGTTAAAAAGGTTCTTGTTATGCATTTGGCCCATAGCCCAGGCCTCAACCACCAACCACTCCCAACTGTCACTTCTCCTTCAAGAAATATATATATATATATTTTTTTTTAAATCTTTATAAACACTTTTAACAATTAACAAATTAAATTAACAAATTAAAAACATCTTAGTATACCAAATTTCAGCCCTTTCTGATTTTTTTTTTCCACACACACTAAGAATTTAGTAGGTCAGTGTATAACTCTGCCCAGCAGGTGGCGCTGCAGCTTGGTTTTATTTTTACACACACACACAGACAGACAGACTAACACACGCCACTAGACATTTATATATTAGATACTGATGACATGTTTATAGAATCTTGCTACAATCACGTTTCTTGTGTTAAATCATCATCATCATCATCATCATCAGCTATTTATATAGCGCTACCAATTCTGCAGCTCTGTACAGAGAACTCACCCACATTAGTCCCTGCCCCATTGGAGCTTACAGTCTAAATTCCCTAACATACACACACACACACACACACACACACACACACAGACAAACAGAGAGAGACTAGGGTCAATTTGATAGCAGCAGCCAATTGACCTACTAGTATGATTTTGGAATGTAGGAGGAAACTTCAGCACCCGAAGGAAACCCACACAAACACAGGGAGAACATACAAACTCCGCACAGTTAAGGCCATGAATGCTCCTTTTTAATAGATATTAAAAGTACAGAAGTTGTGCCCATTATACAATGCAATATTACTGCTAATACCAGCAATTGCAAACCCCTATAATGGTTCTCTCTAATTGCTGGGCAGGGTTTACAAAATACGGTTGAACGACGACCATAAGATGCCCGGTGGCAAGACTCGACTCGGCAGCCTATTAGGAACAATTTAAAAGAGATAAAATGCAGGTGACGCAGCCCAAAGTAGCCTGCCCATGATAAGATATTTGAAAATCTTATGACCACACTAACAAGCTGCAATACAACTGGAAGTGATCTGGTACTCAGCCCTTCAGAGCCTATTGTTTTGTACTTGTGTGTGGCCAAATTGAACTGTAATCCTATCACTTGACCCTCAAGCAAAAAAATTTTTTTAATGAATGTGTGTAAATATGAAAAATTGGTTTACAAACTGTTATCATGTGAACAGTGGAGGGCTGGCAAATTTTAGCCCAGGGGGCAAGACTCGACTCAGCAGCCTATTTTAAAGGGGAAAAAATGCAAGTTGCCTAGTGACCCAGTCCAAGGTAGCCCAGTATGTGACAAGCCCGGGGGGCATATGCCCCCCTGCCCCCCAGCCCAGCCTGCCCATGCATGTGAAGTTGTGAATGGCATTATTGCATTGTTTTTTATTATTACTTTACATTCCAGAAACACAGATTGCATCCACAGCAGTAAGTTTCTATATTGTTTCTCTTATGCTATCTTTAAGGATAATTGTACTGTATCACATTTTGTTTAGTATATCACATGTGATTCTTAGTATCTCTTCCTATTCACAATATATGGACAATGCAGTATTACAGTTTCTGACAATGGACAATTAAAACACATTAGAACTGCATTATGATTATATGGTTATATGCCTTTGAAGGAATTAGTGCTTTAAAGTGTATTCAGTACATGTAACAGCACAAAAGAAATATGACCGTGCAAATTAAACTCAACCACTATCAGAAATGCTGATTACAGTGAGGTATAAATTTCATAATACAACTGTGTCGACAGCAGCTAATAAAAAGAGTTGAGGTATGATAAACTTTATTGCTCAGGAGTGAAATGACATGTACATTATGAAGGCAGTCAAACAATAATTTTTGAGCATTTTTTTGTTATTTTTTTTAATTTTCCTTTCGTTGGACTGAATTTTTTGCCACCGTTTTGTCTCTCTTGTGGTATGTTGCAACATGGATACTGCAATATGATTTCACCCATTTATAGCTGCCAGGCCCAAATGCTTGATTTTATATTTATTTAGCTACAACATTGGACTTTCATTAGTTGGAAAGTTTTACTACAGTCCTCTTATAACTAAATAGGAAAACTTAGACAGAATTACACTCTCTAATGAAGGGTAGTCAAAAGTTTCTACCTGTCTATGTCTATAAAGTTTACAAATTCAAAAAGATGTCAGGTACTATTGAAATTACATTATCTGTCATTAACATCTAGGGCTAGATTTACTAAACTGCAGGACTGAAAAAGTGGAGATGTTGCCTATAGCAACCAATCAGCTTCTAGCTGTCATTCTGTAGAATGTACTAAATAAATGATAACTAAAATCGGATTGATAGCTACAGGCAACATCTCCACTTTTTCAAACCGCAGTTTAGTAAATATACCCCACAGTATGCTTTTCAAAATAAATATCATTAAATTTCAAGCACAAGTAAATGTATGTCACTCTTTGATAAATTTCATAGAAGACATGTCAGTGATAGACATTACCGAATGACTATCAATGATGGATTGAACGAAATGGAAGGAAATAGTAAATTGACTGAATGGTATCTGTATTGGAGTTTTTTTTATTCTTTTCAAAATACTTAAACAATCTGTTGCATTCCAAATATTGTTAAACTACAACTCATAATATACTTTGGTGCTAGAAAACATGCTCAGAAAACAACTGGAGAGATGCTGTCTTACTAAAGGTGCCTACACATGTTTTCTATTACATTAACATTTTGAAGGTATCCTCAATATTTATGTTCTTGATCAAATGAATTGGTGATCATAGCAATCAGCTTCCAATGTCACCAAATATGGAACACTTTTTTTATTTTTTTAAATGCAGTTGGTATTAATAGGATCATATTTTACAGATTGTAAGATAACAGCACACACATAACTGTGCTGAAGTATAGCATAGCTTAGTTTTGTTTAATACAAAACTCAAGTTATTTCATATATATTTTTAAGTTAAATAATGTACAGCCTCTATCTATTGATTGATATATATCGATCAATCAAAGGAAATAATGATCTATCTATCTGCAAAAATGTGGACATTACTGTTCTAATGGCATCTCGAAAAGCAACTGAATCTCTAAATGAAAGGTTCTGTGTGTGCTGTGAATGTGCTTGAGAAAAGGTATTTTACAAAGCCTCTCTGCTCACAAAATCATGTTGTGTGACTGTGGTTACTGTGAAAGTAATTTAGCATTTAGCAAATATTTTGTTGCAGCTTAACTAAAAAAGTGGTAAGGAAAAAATTTGCTTTATATTAAAACGTACATTTTTTAATGAGATGTCAGCTTTTAGGGGAACTGTTGAAGTGAAAGCAGTGGTCTAGGAAACCACATTTTGTTTTTTTTACAGAACTACTCATAAAATGCTCAGACATACAATGCCCTGCACAATGGTTTTGCTGACACTGGAGTAGTTGACCATAGTACAGTTTTGATTACGCAAAAATGTTCTTCTTAGAAAATGTGTCAGAAGGAACCTTTTCCTATGACCTCATTGCAAGCATCAACATCTGAATTATGCAAAACAATACTGAGACAACAGATACTTGGAACAAACTGCTGTGGGGAAACAAAACTAAAAATTAGTTCTTGGCAACAACCACAAAAGATACATTAGAAAAAGAACAAGTGAAGCATTTGAAGCAAGAACACCTTGCCAACCATTAAGCTTGTTGTGGATCTACTATATAGTCAGTGGCAGAGGATTTTATATATATATATATATATATATAAAAATATATATATATATATATACATATATATATACATATATATGTATGTATCCCTCTCTCCCTCTGTGTGTGTGTGTGTGTGTGTGTATGTATATATATATATATATATATATATATATATATATATTTACATTAAAAAAATTCTGATATGAACAAAGGCGCTCAATATAATATTGAAAACCACTTAGCATATGTCCATAAACACCATAACCACTTCCTCCATGCGAGGTGGCAGCCTTCCTTCAGACATTTCGGATGGTACCACGTATATTAAATCTGGAAAAGTAAGCAGAAGGAACACAAGGCGCCTGATAGTGTAGTATGTTTCTGGGAAATAAACCCAAAAATCCATAGGTGGTATATATGCGTACCACATATAGGATGTATAAGAGCTCATCAATACGCTGGGTGTACCGATATCACTTATATCTTTGATCACCTCCAACCATATGTGAATATAGGATCTGAAATGTCTTTTCCCACAGCAGACTGACTGAAGCACACCCTTCAGGCACATTGTGTTCCTTCTGCTTACTGTTATATATATATATATATATATATATATATATATATATATATCTAATATATAAAAGCCTAGCGGCGTGTGTTAGTGTGTGTGTGTTTGTGTGTGTGTGGAAAAAACTACCAGGTGACAGAGTGCTCAAGCTGCAGCGCCGCCTGCTGGGTGGAGTTATATACTACACTGACCTACTAAATTCTTAGCATTATCTAATATATAAAAGCCTAGTGGCGTGTATTAGTGTGTGTGTGTGTGTGTGTGTGTGTGTGTGTGGAAAAAACTACCGGGTGACAGAGTGCTCAAGCTGCAGCGCCACCTGCTGGGCGGAGTTATATACTACACTGACCTACTAATTCTTAGCATTATCTAATATATAAAAGTCTAGCGGCATGTGTTAGTGTGTGTGTGTGTGTGGAAAAAACTATTTTCTCAGAAAGGGCTCATCCAATTGACCTGAAATTTGGTATACTGACATAATTTGACAAAAAATTATAACAGTGATGTCAGTTAACTTCCATCATCCCCCCTTCCCCTCGTGGGAGGGGTAGTAAAGGCTAAATTTACGAGTTGAGGGCTCAAACTCATTTTCGTGAGGTAATTTTACCTCATGAACACACATGCTGTGTTAGTGTCTGTGTATGTGTGTGTGTGTGTGTGTGTAAAAAACTACCGGGTGACAGAGTGCTCAAGCTGCAGCACCACCTGCTGGGCGGAGTTATATACTACACTGACCTACTAAATTCTTAGCATTATCTAATATATAAAAGCCTAGCGGCGTGTGTGTGTGGCGATGAAGATGACAAGAACCTTTTTAACACCTTAAGTAGCTTGATTTGACTAGAATGTATGAGTATCATGCACGGGTTAACTTGTATATATATATATGTTGAATTTCATAAAAAAGGCTTATGCATTTATGCTTCAAGTTTTTATTTTCATTTATAGGGATGACGTACACTAATTGAATTATGCATCTTGAGACAACTTTCTGCCTTTGGCCTCCAGTCTTTAAGCTTTTAGAAGGCCCTTGATAGTAAAAGTGCTAGTCAGAAAGTGTGTATGCACTGTAGAGCTACATATTAGTAGGTGATATTGTAGTCTGAGAGTCAGCATTCTTGCAAAACTTTCCCTGTTAATTCATCACTCTGTGTAGGTCTTCCGTACTTTTAGAACTCATGTTTGCTTAGTCCTCAAAGTTCGACTCTTGATTTCTTGATGGTGCTGAACACAGTGACAGATATAGAAATCTGTTCCCAATAAATTTGTTAATCTGGGTGCTTCTAGCTTCTCTGGAAATTAGCAATTCAAGTTTTATGGATTTCCACAGGAAGAAAACTGGGATACAAGGGAGTTCTAAATCTGTAGTAGTCCAATTATATAAGCAGCAGCGGAAGCAAAATTAGACACGTGGGAATAACACCAAGGTAAATGAATCCTAACGATAAGAGGGAAGAAAGCCCATAATGGTAGCAGGAAACTTCAATCATCGATGAAATCATTTTTTTAAAAAAAATATATAGTCTGTAATACAGTGGCATCCCTAGTTTATTTCTAAATAAATATAAATGCAGCACAGTAAATGTACATAGCTCAGCACAGCGCACAGACATGGTGTACAACATTGTGGCACAGCTGTGACAAATGGTAATGTACCCTCTGGTGAATATTAATGCAGCAGCAGGTGCAGCCTGGACTTACAATGCATTAGGCTTCGATAAAAAAGGCAATGATTTGCTATATCTGTACATCGATTTTACCTGTTGAAAAATATACTGCAGTTCTGTGTCACATTAAACTCCTTTACAATCAATTTCAGGACTAATGCATATTTAATGCATAGATACATCAACACCTATACAAGGATTGAACCTAATATAAACACTTCTCTGTAAGAGGCATCTAGCAGATAAATACTGAGGGACAAAATACCTTTTTCTAAAACTATAAGTTTTCTTATGAGGAAGATAGAATTGCATATAATATGCAAGTGACATAAAGATGTGTAGAACTTATATATATATATATATAATTAACATAATTACTCTCTAAATATAATTGGTTACATTAACAATGACCAAATATGTGTATATATATATATATATATATATATATATATATATATATATATATATATATATATACATATTTGGCCATTGGTGATGTAACCAATTATATTTAGAAAGTAACTATGTAACTTATGTCGCATGGCTCATTTTGAGTGTTGAGGGATTTAATCCATAAGTGTCAATGAAGGCAACACTCACATCAGCTCAAATAGACTGTTATATTGGAGCTAAAAATTGCATTGCATAAGAAATATGTATACTTGTCTAAAAAAAGTTGAAATGCTCCATTATATGGTCCTAGATCTTTTCAGTGATCTCTAACGTCCCTATATTTTACAGTGGCATGGGCAAGAGCAAGATTTGGGAAGGGAGATCTCTCTGTCTATATATACAGGACTAGTAACGGGAGTATGGTGGGGCAACACAAAGAAATGTGATCTATATACATACCCTACAAATGTAATCTAAATATGAATATATGCATTGTAAAATATGTATATGGTTTGAATGGAGGACTGCTACCTGTTGGTCATAACTCATAAGTGCTACTGCAACTTTATTTTTAAGCCCTGCTCCAGCTCACTAATTCCTGTCAAGGTTATTCTTGTAGCAGAGTTTGAATGGGTGAGATCTGGGCCCCTTACTTCTCAGCACCCTGGTCTACTACACAGACAGACCCTAATATATTATCTCACTGGTGATTGCTTGGGATATCTTAGGAATAATGGTAGCATAGGGCAAGAGTTAATGATAGGAAGAGTCATTAGGCTTCATTCATCAATGCAATACTGTGCCTGAGTCATTAAGGAGAGCAAAGCATAAAAAAGGAGTAAATTAGCACCTGGGCAAAACCATGTTGCATTGGAGGATGGGTAAATTTAAAATGTGATGGCAGATTTATAGTTGGGGTAGGTCATGTCCTAGATCAACTTTAAATTTCAGTGTAAACATAAAGCTATCGAGTATTTGTGTGCTACAGGAAAATGCAGTCAATATTTAACTTATGTGCAAAATAATAAACTAATTTACACCATACTTGCCAACTCTCCCGGAATGTCCGGGAGACTCCCGCATTTCACAAGAGTCTCACGGACTCCCGGGAGAGTGTGGCAATCTCCCGGATCTGCCCACTTCCTAGTGAAGTGGGCAGAATTAGGTCCAAAACACCGCGATTCACTGGGAAACGCGGCATTTTGCCCCTTGACGTAATGACGCATTTGCATCATTATGTCATGTGGGAGGGGCCAAAATGACATGAATTTTGGAACCCTGCCCCCCATCACGCCCACCTCCCCCGGCAGGCTCCCGGAAGCCAACTTTAAAAAGTTGGTAAGTATGATTTACACCCCTTGCATTGTAACATGGTTTGTTCCGGAGAACATTTTTCCTTTTTTGCTTTACTTTCCTTAATGACCGAGCTCAGCGTGCATTTTCTTATAAAACGCACATAAGTCGGCTCTGTGTACTCCCAAATTCAGCAAGGGACAAAAAATGAGTGCGCTGATGAATTCGGTGTAGGTCTGCTCTGCTCTACTACACAAGACACTGCAGGATACTGTGGAAAATACATTCACTAAAGAACACACAGAAAAAAAAAATAAAACTATTAAATTAGTGTTACTTGTTAATAATATAAACATCAATGACAAAGCAGTTAAAAACAAAATGTATATATTTTTACGTGAAATACATTTATTAGGATGCTCTTAATGTCTACTGAGCATACAGTACAATGCATTTTACAGTTGCTCCTTTTTGCAAACACATGTTATAGCATGCATACGAGACTGTCATCACTAGCACTCAGGACTTATACTAGCACTCAGGACTTAGTACTCAGGACTTAGACTAGCATTAAGGACTTAGACTAGACTTTTAGCTGCAGCAAGAGATACAGCAGAAAAACAAGTAACTTTGAGATGCCCAAAGCTTGATATGGATGTGGCTGCATGCACTTGAGTTTGGCACAGCCTTACTGTACATTGACTACGGGCGAATGCGCCATCCCCAGCACGTTCACTCCCCGAAATTGTAAGCTGTAGTAAGTGTCTATGTATATGTAGATGCAGTGAACATTAGTAGCGTATGCCCTGGTTCTAGGCATGTGCAGAGTGATTTTGAGTGCGATACACATGAAATCAGCAGATATGTGCTTTGATAAATCAGGCTCATTGTATCTAAAGTGAACATGATAGTAAGAATAAATGTAAGCTTAGAATAATGATTAGAATGAGTGTATAAAAGCCAGCGAGTGAAGAGCTGATAACTAAAGAATTTAATGATGAAAAAGTGAAAGGCTAAAATTTTAAAAAGATAATGAAAGTCGGAAACTGGTTGCTGACATTGAGAGATAAATGACCACTTTAAAATCAGTTGTAAATTCCTTTAAATATAAAAGTCTAATTAATTGAAACAAAAACTTTATAACAAAATCTGTTTGCAGCTTCAAGACTTTTCAGTTTTAAAATAAATGAAAATATGTAAATCTGCAAGTGTCGAAGTCTGAGCTTCCTCTTCTCTTGTACAACTGTTTTTTATCTTCTCAACTTCCCTCGCCAATATGTGGTACTTTACAGGGTTATGCAGAGGGCAGGTTTGTTGAAGTGGGGGTAAGGGTTTAGTGGCAGATTGTGTGACATCTGGCAAGGATTCAAAACATGTCACCATGTCGCACTTTATATATGATATAATGTGACCACTGGAGTGATTGCAAAATATATTTTTCTCAATAAAGTGTCAACATAAATATATTTTTTACATTTTATTGAAGAATTCTACCCAAGCATATGTTTTTTTTACAACAAGTTACCCTAATCTCAACTAGCAAAACTGCAGTAGAAATCCTCAAATAATTCAATTGTATTTGGTCAGCTTGAGGGCTTGAAACTTGTTCATGTCACAATCTAAAAGATTGATCTGGTTTAACTACTGTGGTCCCACTGTCCCCCTCATTGTTCTAAAATTGCACAATTACAATGTTAAAGTTTGAATTTAATAGTTCACATGGAAAATCATGAAAAATAATATAAAATAAATCCATTACTCTCGATCATGACCATGTTTGTACCAGCTTGAAATTCACTCAAATTGTATGTCTGATCTAAAGTTCAAGAATTTATCACAAGTGTTGCAATTTTATAACTGGTTCAATGAATGGGTTTGAGAACTATCTTGAAACAATTTCGAGCCATGTCTAAACTGTGAGAGTCACGTGTATATGACATTAATGTTCTGGAGATATTCACTTTGTAATATCTCGTGAACATCTCCTGCTAGAGACAGACTGAAGTTTGACGGGTGTGCCTTGACTACAGCTGAATGGGTAATTGCAGTAAGAGAATGGATTGTGGCAAAGGCACTTGTTGAGGTCTCTAATGAATGACAGGTGCCTTGGAAATGAGACACTCTGAGTTCTATTAACTTGGAGAAGGGACTCCAAATATGTTTGGTTGGATAGAATATTTTAATTAGTTAATAAGGCATGATGATATGTCATCTACAGTATGTATTAAAAACATGTACATGTCAAAATAGCCTCATTGCCAATATGATAAATGAAAATGATAGCCTGCAAGAGCAACAATGCAACCAAAGACTCAGGACCGAAAGTGTGTGAAGGAAACTGATGTCCTTGTAAAAGACCATATATACAAAAAAGCTAAACAGTATAGTAAATCAAAATGTACTTTCTACTTAATCTGTACTAGCTCTTTAAGATAACAAATGAAAACTGAAATAATAAAATGTACAGCCCTATAACAGGATCTATTCACACTGCATTTCTACTTTTAATTTGCCAAGCAAAGGTAGATTCAAATTCAACTGACTTCTGATACATGACAAAAGGTGACAACTGTGTGTGTTGGTGCCAAGCCATGAAGTCATTTTTTCTTCCTCCTGTCACTAGAGGCCTATTTAAAAAAAAAAAAAGAGAGAAAGGCAACCTCAGCAGTGAGATATCTGACTTCCTCTAGGAACATAAGCTCTCTGTCATTACCATTACAAATCACAACTTTGAAATATATTATCGATATTCAGTGACATGCATAAATGCTATGTATTTCAAGCTGTCTTCACAGCAAAGACACGGGGTTAATCTGTAAAGTGAACATTTTATTGATAAACCAACAAACAACATTGTGAAATGATAATGAAACGCATGATATGGAGTCACCGAGATGATCTATGTTAAAGAAACCAGCAGCTGTCACACTGAAGGGGCAAACTGCAGATTCCATTCTGAAAGAAGAAAAGAGGCGACTTAACTTATTTTTTGTACTCTAATTTTGTGAAGGTGAAGGGGTCGAAGAGTTATGTATGCCACGTCGCAAAATGTAATCCTAAAAATGAAAGCAGCATCCTTTGGCTGGGGATGAGTTAAACCCCACTTTAATTTACAGTCTGTAATATAGTTTTGTTGGCAAGGATTCATAAATCTGTTTCATCAGTACGACTGTTGAATGATAATGGTGCTTTCTCTGGAGCTGAGTCTATCTTCTGCAAGCTTGCCTCTAAGGCCATGGAGGATTCAGCTGTAGGGATATCACTCGGTGCCAGTCTTCACAGAATCGTAAGCATTATTGAAAATGTGCTGGTGCCTCACATTATTATGCAGGTCCAGGGTCATTAAAATTTTATCATATAAACCCTGCCGTCTGCACAGAAGAGAAATTGAGATCCTTGGCAGAGGATGATCACATACTTTATCAGTTTTCTGAAAGGGAAACCAGCAAGTTCAGAGCGGGAGAGAAACAGAATAATATTCCCTTTAATATAAACATAATATTATGTCAAAACCCTCTGAAATTGACATTTATCTACCATGGTTAATATTAACTTTTTCTCCAGACTAGCTGAATGTCTCACGGCTGCGTGACAATTCATACTAGTCACACTTGATATCATTTCTCCATGTTTTACTTTCAGGCAGGTTTAGTTAGGAGTACAAAGATCAACACACACAGACTGCCACAAGCATTCACAAATACTCTCACAAACACTTAGAAACACACTCACTTCCAGGAAAATGTGAAGCCTGGTGCAAGGGAACAATGATCATAAGACAACAAACAAGCTGGGGGAGTTACACAAGTAACTCAACAAATAAGCAATAACTGTATGGTTTCACATAGACTTAAATAGAAGTGGTTGTGTTATTATTATTATTTATTATTATTATTATTATTATTATTATTATTATTATATTATCAATGATATAAGGATACATATCAACTATGTTTTTATTAAATATTGAAACATTGAATTCAGGCAAAACAATAAGAACATAAGTATCATTTATTATGTTTTGAGCAGGATGTTAATGGTAAAGATATTTTTTTATTAAAAATAGTTTGATAAATTAATAACATGAGAACCACAATGATCTTATTATCAAATTGTACAATAAGTGGATACAATAGTCTAATTTGTTACACAAATCATAGTGGAATGCAACTGAACGAACCAATACAGAAGAATGTAAAGAGCTGGTAAGGATTCCCAAAGTAAACAGAAAAAAAGGAAATCCTTTTGATAGAAAGGCTATGGGCCTTGAGTTAGTGTGATGCCACTGAACAAAGGATACTATTTTTTGAGCAACCAAATAAATTTAATACCATAATTAATATAATAAATATTTTAAATGTCCATAAGCAATGTGTATTATAATAAAATGGCAAGGCAGCTTTTATAGCATCCATGGTATGTTTCACCTGTACTTTGATCACTGCATGGTGAACACGGTTTAGACAGTGCCTGAAATACAGATAATTGATCCCGATGAAGAACAAACCCACACTGCACAATAGCATTCATAATGAACGATGGACAGACCTTGCAGCAGCAAGTGCTGTTGGGTATATTCCTCGCAAACAGATTAAAATCTGCCAGGAATATGGTATCCTGTGCTGCACTCACAAACATTATACCTTGTCAAAATGAGTAATCAAGAAATGACTATGACAAAAGCAGTCACAATAAAATACTTGTGGCAGTTTTGAGAAACTCCAGATTGGCCCATCTGGTGCTTGTCAAATCTGCACTGAATATTGTATAGTGATTGCATTTGTCATAGTGATCCATTGATCACTATTTTGACAAGTATTCATGCTGTGCTGGTGAATGGTGCCCAAGGCAGCCAAGCATGTGCAGATTTTAAAACGCCAGAAAGCATAAACCCATAGCCTTACATTCATGGTCAGTCAAGCTTTCGCTATGAACACTTGAGTATAATATAGGTGATATCTTCTTAAGAAAATCTTCAAAGTGAGTTTCTGAATGTACCTTTAAAGCATTAAAAGTAAATGTATATAGCTCGCAATAAAAGTTACGATTGGCATAAAAAGGCTATTTATTAAATAGAAGCAATTTTATATATCTGCAAACACATATTCATAAAATAAAATTGGAGCGTGTTACTTTTAGACAAATGGCATGAGTGAGCACCGGTCTATGCTTCTATGTAGTATGCCATGCTGCCTTAGCCAAAGGATTGAGTGCTCTTAACAGTACAGACAGAGCACATCATATTGTGTAGCCAGCATTGTACTCCACAATTTGGAAAATGTTCAATTCTTTATCTGTACAGGAAAAATATACAGGTAACTATAACATACAGAGGAGTCAACTTGTAAAAATGATTGGGGGGTGCTTTCGTTCATGTCATGTATAGACATGGTTAGTGGCAGAGGAACCACAAATATCCAAATTGCTCTAGCACCAACAGAGCCACAGTACTGTCTCCGAGGGTCAGGGCCTGATTAAGGATTCCAGCCGCTCTAGGCTAATACACTGACTGCCGCTTGAGACCAGGTCCGACCCTGTTCACTAAGGAGATGATCGACCGATATTTGGGAAAAAAATATTTAACACATTAAAAAAATGCTTGTGAAAGTTTGCTGGCAGAATATTGTCCATCGGGTCCCATGGGTGCGCAAGCGAGCGCAAGCGATTGCATTGGTATGTACTTATCTTTTGGTATTGGCTGTGCTGTACTGTACTTTATCATGATATAATAATGTATTGAATTGTTGACTATTTACATCTGTTAAAAATAAATCACTTTGTGCTTTGGACACACATTCAATTGATTGGGCAATGCTTATTTTAAAACGATAGAATTACTTTAATAATATGGGGGCTCGTGAGTTAGGAGTTACGTTACCGGCAGGTATGCAACGCTTACGATATTCGGTTCCTCAACAAAGGGTGGATTGACGGACGCGTCGCATAAAGCAGGAAAGAACGTAATGCGTCTAATACCTGTGGTTCACTGTGTGTTGCGAAACCGAATGTCCGTTGTTGCATAGACTGAAGGAACGCTAATTAGAATCTAGGGACAAGAAAGGAAAAATCTTTATTTTTATTGTCGTTTTAATGGTTTAAAGTGTATTGCATTGCTGTGCGTATGTGTACTTCCTGCTGTGCGTACGCAAACTTCCGGTAGATTTGCCACGTGGTTGAACAATTGTTTTGATAGTTATTATATGCATAGTATAATTACTTGTGAAAGCCTCTGAGACATTATTACGGTTGTTGGGAACTTTCAATTTTCTGCGCAGAAAAGGTGTATAGTGTGCGATTTTGTAACGTAGATACACTGTTTATTGTTGAGGTGCTCAGTTGCTGTCTGACGAGGCGGATTGCCCAACTGAAGGACGGTATACAGGGCAGGTATACCGAATGCGAAAACCGGGTTTTCGCAAAGCGCTACCAATAGATCGCAAGGTTTGCTAATAATTAGTATTGGTAGGCAGTGCGATCCGATCGCACCGTTAGTGCGAATTGGTGAAGCAGCTAAGAGGAATTATACTGGAAAGGCAGGTTGATTGTATTAACTTGTGCTCCCAGCGATAATAAACTCAGCAGATTTTTGTGGTTGAGCCAGGGTATCGAGGAGCTGATAGCCCTTGGGGCCCACAGTGATATTTCTGTATTAGGGATCCTCGCCAGGGGCGAGAAAAGCGAGTGAACGCGGCTAAAGGAAATACGTTCACCGAGCATTATAGATCTCTAGCGGTGAGTATAGCGACAGAGTTGAAATTATTTAGTGGAAAGAACAGAGCATTGCGGTGTGTCTGTATTTCACATTTGGCCGGAAGGAACAGAGCATTGCGGTGTGTCTGTGTTCCGGGTAGAAAGTATATTGTGCAACATGGGTGCTAGGCATACGCTAGAGATTGCCAATTTACTGCCTAAGGAAGGTCTTATTGAGTCAGCGAGATTTCTCATGTGTGCAAAATATGGTGCATACACAACTGTGTATTGTGACACGTGGGTCGAAATGACCAAAGATTGTGATAGGCCTTTCCCAACAACAGGGAGTTTTAATGCAGAGGTGCTAAATACCGTAAAAGATAAAGTACGGTTGATTAAGTCAACGAAAGTGAGAAATGCACATAATCATTGTTTAAAATCGTGGCAAATGGAAGGTAACACGTGGCAGAGCAGCGAACGCTCAGCGGAAGTGAGTGTAAGGAAAAACACGTGTTCAGCGGAAGGAAGCGTACCGGAAACAAGCATTCCGGAAGTGTGCGTTGCAAAGCGTGGCGAACTGAGCGCAAACACGCCCCCGATAAATTCAGTCGGGGCGGGAAGTACAGCCAATACCAAAAATGTAAAAACTGTAACTAGTAAGTTGTATGTTGTTTTAAGTAACGTTAAAGGTAATGTTTCAGGAAAAAGAAGAGGAACCGTCCCACCAATAGGGGCAGCTGCTGAAAGTGGTGAGAACAATGAAAAGGTTAACACAGGGGGAGACATCCATTGTACTGCAGCAGCAATTTCAGCAACTAGTTTTAGTGATTTGGTAGACTTACTTCCTGTCTGCACAGCAGCAGTTCCCAATGGGAAAGCAGACAGGAATAGTGATGTTCCCTTAAAACATGTAGCAAAGCATGATCCATGCACTAGGTCTGAAACATTTTCAATTTTGTCTGATATCCCTGATCCTAGGAAAGATTTGACCAAATGTCAGCAGTTTATTAGATATTATGGTAATGTGTATGAGCCAACTAATAAAGATTGGCGAGTATTATTGAAGGCCTGTCTTCTTCTCAATACTGATATACAAAAGTTCATTAATGATTGTATGTTGGAGGAGGATGAATCCTTAACCGAGGATGATAATCAGGACAATATTAGAAATATAATCACACAGTTGGCCATATATTTCCCAGTGATAGTGGACTGGATTAAAATTTTTAGTATCCAGCAAAAAGATAGTGAAAAGGCAACAGACTACTTTTGCAGGGCTCTGATGGAGATGGTCAAATATACTGGGGTACCAGACATAAAAGATAATGAAGATTACAGAGAGGTTGCTGTTCACGTTCTAATGGATGGACTCAGGGAAAACTTGAAAAAAAGGGTGCAAACTTCATTACCATACTGGAGAGGAAATACTGTAAGTGTTCTCAGGGAGTTAGCTATAGAACATGATAGAAGTATTAATAAACAGAAAGAGACACTAAGTGATAGGGTAATAATAGTAAGTATCCCAGCACTAGAGGGACTGCACACACGACCACCAGCATACAACCCACATAATAAGAAACATAGAAAAATCAGGTGTTTTAAGTGTCACGAAGAAGGCCATTTCGCAAGAGATTGTAAAAAAGAAGAGAAACAACATGAGTTGAGAAAGTGTTTTAGATGCACTAAAATGGGACACCAAGCACAGGACTGTACAATGACAAGAGCGGAAGCAAAGAGACTTGGCCCATCTAAGGGGGAATCACATAGACACCCACAGAGACGGCGCACACAAGTCTCGGAGACTTCTCAACAGTTTCCTGTGCACCTCATAGCAGCCAATTCCTGGGGGGAGAAATATAGCCGACTCTAGAGTTAATCTGTGGTGAGCATTAAGGTGCAAAATGTAGAAAGAAACTTATTTTTTAAAAGTAATCTTTGTTGATTTTGTTTGTTCGTTTTATGTTGTCACATGTTTGTTTTCCTAAATCACTAGCCGACGGCAAAGAATAGAAATGTTTGTTTTGTTTGCTGTTTTAAGATAACTATCTTGTTTTTCTTTTCACAGATAAAGGGGACACAAAAGAAGTATAGACAAGTGTTTAAAAGGGGTGAGATAGAGAAATAGAAGAATTACTCTTGAAAGACTAATTAACAATAGACAATTGGAACACTCTTTTGTTTTAGGCTGCAGTGACTCATGATAATTTCTTTGGCTGAGAATCATTATCCAACAATGAAGTATGTACATACTTTGCTCCAAAATATCGTTTTATGTATTTCAGAGAAAATATGAGTCACTAAGTGTACATTTTTACATTTCTCTATTATAGGTTAGAAAAGTCCGTTGAAAAGGTATGTAGTCAATGAGATACTGAGTTCTTACTAAACAAATGACTGGATGGCACTGTTAAGACCCCCTAGTCAAGTATGGGGAGGGGTCATAGTTAGCAAATAGCTAAGGGGAACAGTGGAATGAATACAGCCATTTCCCCATAGAGTCAGAGTCCAATCCAGCTGTCATTTTGTTGTAAAAATCTCCCTTTCTACATGTATGTTTGTATTCAAACCTTTGTATTCCCATCATTAATTGCTTTCCTATTTCTCATTCTTTACACAAACGCTAGTCTCTCTCTCTCTCTCTCTCCCTCTCTCTCTCTCTCTCTCTCTCTCTCTATCTCTCTCTCTCTCTCTCCCGCTCCCTCTCTCTCTCCCTCTCTCTCTCTCTCTCTCTCTACCTCTCTCTCCCTCTCTCTCTCTGCTCTGGTAGAGATAAAATCAGACACAGTCTCAACAATGGGGCTAAAACATATTTTATGTTTTTACATAAGACAAATTCAGAGATACACACACTAGATTGACATGAGTTACAGAAACAGTCAGGGGTTTTGTTTTCATGTGTATAGAAACTGCTGATTTTAAGCAGAAAGGTTCTGTTGTGGAAATACGATTCATGTGTTATAGATTGCATATCTGTTTTGTTTTTTTTGTTTTGGCTCGTGCCTCCTGTACAAAAATGTGCCTTTATATGGATGCACAAAGGGTGGGCAGGACAGGAGGACAGAAGAATGCTAGAGGTTAGGCATACAGATATGCATCTCTGTGTAGAACATTGGAGTAGTATTTTTACCACAAGATACGACATAATGTGAAACCCTAGAAAATGTAGAATTTTCATGTTTTTATAATTTTCACTGTTAGACAGGCATGTACGGGATACTGTTATATTTGAAGAAAGTGTTATAGAAAGAGACCTCTTTGCCTTTCCCACTTAGTCAAGTAGCTGAATATGAGGTACTGAGAATGACATGTGAGTTGGCAGAGGGAAAATCGATTGATATACATTGGTCTTTAGCATTTTTCTAGTCTAGAGGGCGATGTTGAGGTGACTAAGAAATTGTTTTATAGCAATACCAGCACATGATTAGGACACTACATAGAGGACTTTATACAGTGACACAGTTACCAACTGAAGTAGCTGCTAGTAAAGTCCACACTTACACGCACAACCATACAGGGCTGTCACACCAGAGAGAACATAGCTGTCAAATAGACAGCAGGGTTTTATGTCACAGCTAACAAATCTATGTTTTGTTTTGTTTTTCGTTGTATTGTTTTAGTTTTAAAATGTGAACACACACACACATGTACGCATACACATATTGGTTAATATAGGAAGATTTGTGTTACCTGAAGAATAAACTGTCTGGAAGGTGAAGAGATGTGGTGAGGAGTCTGGTGGACTCTGGAGAGATGGACAAGGTAGACCAATAGAGCCATCCCATATCCCTCCTGCTGATGGGTTTTCCTCCAGGTAAAACAAATACACGTCATCCAATTACCACCATGCAGGATCCTCAAGTATACACAGGTGTACCAATGAAAAATGTCTGGGTAGAGGTGTATTGAAATGTGTCTAATATATTACTGTATCATACTCAAAGCTTTTGTTATTTAATGTGATAGTCCTAGAGTTATAATAGATGATAGGGGTATTCATGTTATTGATAATAGATGTATAATGTATGAGTAGTGGTAACAAATCACATACTTTCAGTTAGCTATAAACCAGTGTGAACATAAAGTAGTGGTACTCGGTAGAATGAATTGAATAGAATAAGAGTTGGAACTTGATTGAAGTGCCACTAGTCCTTTCCCGCTACCAAGAGATCACCCCTGGGCAGACTCCTAACCTGTCAGTTTTTGAAACGTTCTTGACCCCTCGTGAGATGAGATTGTAACTGGGAGGCTAGGTTAGACCTTGAGAGAAGGTAAATAGTGAGACAGCAACCGAGAACGTCCAAAACACTGTTTCCTGAAAGGTCACACTAACTGTCAGGATGTTGGATCAGGAGAGTAAGTTGTGGAGCAGTAATTTCTTAAGCTTAGGTTATTTGCCAGACAGGTACCAGGTGTAGGCTACCAGCCTCACGACTTCAAGGGTAGCAGAGACACACTGGTGCCCATACCACCCACTGCAGAGGGGCCAACACTCAGAGAAGGGTCCAAGGGCACTCATGAGTCTGTACTGGAAGGCCTCGAAGGCAGTTAGTAGCACCTGAGCCAAAGGCTAAGACTGTTGTCCAGCATGAAGTTGTAGTTTTTCCTCTTTTGTGTTCTCTCATTTCACTCTCTTCTCAGGATGGTTAATTCTTTTGATTATTAGCAGGTGACAGAGACTGGTTCGGGTAATGATAAGGAGGTATTGGGGAGGAAGAAGTTAGTAGCATAATCAGTTCGGCCAATTACTCTATTCAATTCAGGGGTAAAGGAAAATTTGGAAACCTTGGAGCTTGGAGAAAGTGCGAGGGGCTATTGTCTGAGTAGCGTTACGTCCGTAAGTACGGCGACCCCATAGTTAAAAAAAAGAGACACACCCAGCGATGCCAGTCCAGTAATATTCGGACTTGAGCAGGCATCCTTGAGAATGATTATCATTCTTGGGAGGGTAAGGTTTTAGACCAAACAAAGTGCTGGGCGTGCTCACGCGTGCCTCAGTGATTATATCAAGTAGGACTAGTTCTCTTTCCACTAAATATTCTTGAGGTACCCGAACTATGGGTGGGAGGTCACTAGGGGAAAAAGTAGGACACCTAGGTCCCTTAGTCTGAAGTCTCCCAATACTTTACAAGCCGATCACTGTTAAATCTGAGTATTGGGAGACTGGGAAGAACGAACAGACAATAGCCCGCCCACAAGTGTTGATGAAAAGAACTGGTGATATTATTAGATGTGTGTATATTAACGCAAGCTGAAGGAGATTGCATATGACATTATTGATAGACATAGGATGATGCTATTGATGAACATGAAGTGTTTAAATGTATTCTGAGCTTAAAGACATGTGTTGGACAGAAGAACCTGTTAAACTTGAAGAACTGTAGTAGAGAATTCTGTATAGCTGATACACGTTCTACTGTACCATGTACCTTTCCAAATAATGTATTAAGTGTTTTATTGCACCCTTGAAGGGCATACAAAAGGTTATCTCCAAGCTCCAGAAGTGTACGGTTTATAGTAGAAGAAGAAGTCGTTTAGAGGATTAAGACTCTCTCTTATGATAACTTGTTTAGATCTACAAACGGCGTGGACATACACCAAGGGGGATTTGTATTACATAACAATGAAACGTGGTACTGAGATCCTGCTTATAACATCTTTAAGGTGATAGTTTATTGTACTATCAAAGGGTGGACTGTCAAAGTCGTATAATTGGATGAATGAAAGTATATTGGTTTAATATTGGTTTGCCGTGCGTATTGCGAAGCGTACGCCACGTGTTACGTGATGTGGTGCGTTCGCACGGTAAAATATGCACGCACACACTCGCATTACAACAGTTAGTTATTTATATAATTTCATGTTGGTTCTGTTACACTGTAATTCAGGAGCAGATAGTATTCGGTTTATTATTAGTCTATATATATATATATATATATATATATATATATATATATATATATATATGTTGATTATATGTACATTGTAGTGTTATTAAAGGTTTAGGTAATAGGAAAGGTGTCATGCCTGATATCATATTGAAGCCCTATTCATCAGCAGCTGTCCGGTGCAGTCGGCGAAGAGATCGCACATTGCATACTTTAGTTATTGATATTAGAGAGTAAAACCTTTGTATGATACTGGCTATGAAAAGGAGCAGACCCCCTGGAGAGAAGACCCCCACCTTTGGATTCCTTAGATTGAATCAACCTATTACCTGTCTGGCCTGGACCCACCCAACGTCTGGACCTATAGAAACAATCTACGTCATCTCTTTTGTTCACAATGAAACACTGACTGTATATATATTAGCTGCATCTCACTGGGGCCTCAGTCAACTCTGACACAATATTCTATACAGAATATTGTCCATCGGGTCCCGTGGGTGCGCAAGCGAGCGCAAGCGATTGCATTGGTATGTACTTATCTTTTGGTATTGGCTGTGCTGTACTGTACTTTATCATGATATAATAATGTATTGAATTGTTGACTATTTACATCTGTTAAAAATAAATCACTTTGTGCTTTGGACACACATTCAATTGATTGGGCAATGCTTAATTTAAATGATAGAATTACTTTAATAATACCAAACACCAGGGGGAAAAAAAGGAAAAAATTACTGCTGCTCGATCACAATGTCATATATAACGCTGTTCACTGTAGCAGTGCCTACTACTTCATTGAGGAGTACTGCCAATAGCAGGGACAGTGTTGGGAAAGACATGCATCATTTTTAACTGTCTTTTTAGACATTTAGCTCCATTGTTCTATATATATAATGAAAGATTTGCATAAGAATGTTTTTAACATACTAATCTTATTTTTTGTGTCCTTATATGAGAAAATATGCTTATTATGCTCAGAGTGAAAGCCCATGGACCTCCTTATCTTAAGCTGCCCATATATGGGAAGATTTGGTTTCTTAGTCTGAATACTGAGTCCCATGGGGCCAGCTAGAGCAGCCTGTGATGACCAGGGGTGGGCTGGGTCGGGGGGCAGGGGTGCATATGCCCCCCGGGCCGGACCAAAAAAAGACTATTTTGGGCCGGTCCCTGCCTAATCTCTATTTGTTATATTGATTTAACACCGTGGCTGGTTGGAGTTTTCTAAATTTCATGTACCCATTCTTTTTTCCATCCGATGTTCCAGGATCCAGACAAGCAGCAACTGAACTAAAGACACCAGCAGCCACAAGTGGTGTAAGTTGCAGGAACAGGTAAGAGAGAGCAGGACACTATGCCAACTGTCTTGAATCTGTTAGAGCAGTCCCGAATTTGGGTGACTGTCTCACTTAGTCAGGATTTAGTCTGACTGCAAGGACAGTTGGGAAGTATGTTCCCCTTCACACTATACTGCTTGTGAAGGTAGAGATGTGTGCACCTAACAATAGTGCACACAGTATTGCCTATGTATTTGTTTTAAATGTTAACAATGTTACATCATAGGGTTCCCCCTGTGTAAAGTACCCAGAGTCCTCAGAGCTTTAATCCAGATCTGGTCCAGGGTGTCAGATTGACACCTAGTGCTCTGCCCCTCCTACTAATAGCACTGCTCATATTACTTGTTTTGGGTTAACCCTAAAACAAATAATAACCTTATTAGTATATAGTCCAATGCAAAAACAAGCCCCTTTGCTGGCAAGAACAACAGGTTTTTAAAGCATTTGCATTTTGATAAATCGGCCCCTGTGTTCAGTACTGTAACAAAATATTATTTAATCTATTGCCATAATATGACCGCCCCATATTGCTATAATATAACCCCATTATAATCAGAGAGGTATGTAAGAAAAACAAAAACAAAACTGCTATAGAGATAAGGAACATATAAAATAAAATGCAATATAAAGGGAGGTTTGTTTTTTGTTGCATTTTTTGTTTATATTATTTAAGATTTATCATGTATAATCGCTGGGTTAGGCAACACTAAAATAGCCACTTTTTATATTGATAAATATATATTGTACCGAAGACCACCTTTTAAGGATGAGCAGCATCTTATTGGCCATTACTATGTGGTTGCCCCCCCGGGCTAAAGTCTGCCAGCCAGCCCCTGGTGATGACAACAACTGATATTTGAGCAGATGGTGAACAGGATTGTCTATCATTTTGTCGGAACACATGCACCAATTTGTGACAGATTTGGTCTGAGATGACAAAATTGGACATCTAAACTGATGCATGTATGGGCAGCTCAACAAAAACAACATGACACTAGCAATGATGTAATGACATCAGGCCCAAACTCAAGAGCAAGAAACTGAGTTAAGGGTCTATTAGCATATATATAAATCTATGCCCTATCTTCTTGACCGTGAGATAACAAGTTTCCTTTAGAATGTCTTCCACCCACAATATTAGGAAGATCAAGTGGCATGACCAGGATAATACCTGGAATTTTCTGAATTATTATTATTATTATTGTTATTATTATTATCATACATGCTTTTAGTGTGTATTTCTGTTTACATACATTGGTAACATAAAAGTTAATTTAGTCTTACAAAAATATGGGTCTTAACCCTTTTGTGATGATAGGCACTGCATACCTTGGTGATTTTAACATTTTTGCTACCATTTAAGCTGAGAATATGTTTTTCCTTTGCAAGGGTATAAAAGTTTAATTTCACATATTTTTCTTGGCAGACATGGTTTTATTTTGTTAACATTTTGGAATATATTGTTTGGATAGATTGAGAGGGGGTAATGGGAAATAGGAGCGGCCCACTTGTTCTTATTACCCAAGGCATCAGATTTCATTGAGCAACCTCTGGCTGACACACAAATCACATACCACATGTGTATTTTAAACCATTTAAACTAACTACTGTTATTTGTCTAGTAAGGAGATACATTAGAATCCTGTGCCAAAGGCAGAGTCATATGAAGTGAAATACCTCAACAATAACAGTTTATTAATATAGCTGGCATAGCCAATCTTTCTTTCATGCCAAATGCTTTCTGCCTCATTCGGTTTTATTATGTCTCTTTTATTTAAGATAAAAGTACATTCTTTCACAAAAATAACTATTCTGAAAATGTTTACCTGAGATATATTTCATGGATGAATTTACAACCACTTGTATATTTTAATGCTTAAAACTCAAGTTATCATATTTTCCTGACACTTGATTCTTGTTTTCTGCTTTTCCACTGAGTGCACTGGAATGGAAAACACAGATCCCTTAATCTTCAGCTTCAGAAATTGTGCAAATGACTGAATGAGCTGCAATGCTTACTGATATTTGATATGTTAACTTAATTTGGAATACATTCATACATTCAGAACGCTTCCCTATCCAATTGAGTTTGGGCCAAAACAACCAATCAAAAACTCTAATTAAAAATAAAGCACTTTCAGCTACTTATGTTCACTGAATATTGTTTACAAGAACAATTGCCTTGATTTCCAAGATCTTGTAATAAGCGAACGGTAGTGGTTCAAATACAGTACATGTTTCCGTCTAATGCTAAATTTCACATTTTCATATTACTGTACAGCACAGTTGATTGCCAAAGGTTTCACCAAAGCATTGTAACACAAATCTCTAAAAGTTTATTTTATAATGGCTTTATTTATTTTATATGTTATATGTAGGGATAATTGGTATACATATTTTTTTTACTCTGCTGTCTCTAAATTTAACTCCTCTTCCCTTGGTCTCTTTCAGTGGACCTCCTGAAATTCCCACAGCAGTGGCCACTGCCTTGATCTGGTGTTTTCCCAGCACTGTACTGTCTCTGACTTCGACAAATCATGTGTCCTTCTCTCTGACCACCATTTCCTCTATTTTAGAACCTCCAATCCCTCTCACCTTCCTCATACACTAAAGTTACTCTTACCAGGCTCATCTTGAACACCATTTATCCTACAATTTTCTTCTCCTCTTCATCTTTTACAATCACACACTTACCACTGCACTTGACTCTGTCGCCCCTGCTGTCACTATCAGCCTTCATTAGTCCCTCAACGTTGGCACACCAAACTCACCTGCTATCTTACAAAAAAAAAACTCCTGTAGCTTAGAATGGCTCTGGAGGAAGTCACATCTTGCTGACTCAATTCACTTCAAGCTCATTCTCTCCTCTTACAGTTCTACATTATCAATCTCTAAACCGTCTTAACTTAAGGCTTTCCTTATCCTTCCATTCTTCCAACCCCATTGCCTCTTTGCCAGCTTCAGCTTCTACTCCCTCCACTTCCCACCACTGACTCCCCTCTTCACTCTCTGCTCTCAATTTTCTATCCACTACACCTCCAAAGTCCATAAATCATGTTATCTCCTACCATCAGTTCCTTCTCATCTCACCAACCACTCCTTTTCGGTCTCTACATCCAACTCCACCCCCCACCCACATCTTAACTTACAGAACTCCCCTAGGATTCATTCTTGGCCTCCTGCTGCTCTCCCTCCTCTACACATCCTCCTTTGGATACCTTATCAACTCCTTTGTCCTCTAGTACCACCTGTATGCTGATGAAACCTAAATATATCTTTTCTTCCCTGACCTCTCCCCTTCCTTTATGTCTTTTATATCATGCAGTCTCTCAGACATCTCGTTTTGGATGTTCCAGAGCTTTCTTACACTGAATATTTCTAAAATTGCAATAATCCTTTACCTCCCTGCAGGGCTTCCTCACCTCGCCCCTATATCTTTCTGTTTATAACACTGCCCTCGTCTCTGTCCCTCAAGTCCACTGTCTCAACTCTTCATTTTCCTTCAAACCTTACATTCAGTCCATCTCCATATCCAACCACCTCTGGAATATATCAAGATACGTCCCTTTCTCACCAGGGAAGCGGCCAAAACTCTTATTCACTCCCTTATAATCTTTCTTGATTACTGTAACCTCCTTCTCAATGGCCTATCCAACCCCTGTTTTTCCCCTCTTCAGTCTATCTTCAGTGTTGCTGTCCACCTTATTTTCCTCTCCCACCACCCTATTTCTGTTAACGCACTTGGCCAGTTAATACATTGTCTCCCCATTGCCTAAAATACTATATGTTTACTTCTTCCCATCACCTATAAGACTCTCAGCAAATCCTGGTTTGCTTTGTGAAGAGATCTGACAACTTCTTCAAGACATTTTTCTTAAAAAATGTAATAGAAGTCATACACTTTTAGGGCAAGACAAACAGGCTGTCAAATTTCTCCTTTTTATGTTTTGGTGCATATTGTTTGCATTATATTTATGCTTTGTTTACATTGTAATGTATTGTAATGTATTGAGTATTGTAATGTCAGTTGCTGAGAAATCATGCACTTTGACCCTTGCCCCTGGCAATAACAGCATATGAAATATTAGTTTTGTTGTATGTTGATATATAGTCTAAGTGCACTATTAAATGCTATGTACTAACCAAGGGCAGATCTGGGGGTAAATGTATTAATGTCCGGATTCTTCAACTCCGGCGTGTTCAGCGTCTTCGGCGATTAAATTTAAAGTGCGCTGCATTGTAAAGGGAAGTTTGCCTTTACAATGCAGCGCCGCTTTAAATTTAATCGCCGAAGACGCTGAACACGCCGGAGTTGAAGAATCCGGACATTAATACATTTAACCCCTGGAATTAGGCACTGTAGAACTGTGTCTAGAAACAACAGAGGCCACAAAATGGTTCTCTCTCTAAATAGTGCATATGTCAAACATCTATATTCAGAGAGCAAAATGTATTAATGGAATAAATAAAAAAAACAAGAGGATAGTGCAAATCTATACTGCTCTGTTATGGTACCAGATTAACAGGAAGATGTCCTGTGCAAAAAATGGTTTGGCTAATGGATTGAGCAGAGCATAAAACACCAAAGGATATATGTCTAAAGGCTACAGTTATGCAAATCCTGCCAAAGTGCTAAGTATTGCTTCATGTCTGACAACATTTGCAGTTCTGTTAACAAAATTTAAAAGTGTAGCTCATTACAATGTAACATTTCTTTAAGTAACATTGACAGGTTAATTTTTTATTAAATATGCCATTGAGGGGTCATTCAATCATTGTATCATCATTTCCTCCGATATGTTACACTGGTATGCAGACAGATGTCCAAAATGAGGACCAGAAGCAATATGCAGAACGTGTTTCTCTATGTTAATGCATAGATTTGTAAGACACACAGTAGATAGATATATATCAATAGATATACTCACATAGACATGAAATACAAAGTACAGGCCAAAATGGAAGGAAATGGTGCAATAATGAAACACATTGTTCTTCTGGGTCCTGTTCCATGCAAAAGTGAAGGAAAATTTAAGAAAGCTCTCTACTAAATAAACACTTAGAAATGTGATAGGCAACCTGATATGCTTCCTCATTTGTTTGCCCTCTAACCTGCAAAAGGACCATGTATTATTCTTAATCTTAGTAATAAGTTAAAAGCTGGGGGTTATAGGAGAAGGATCAGAGGCTGTCTGTTGCCTATCACTGCTTTAGAATAACAATAAGAATTGCACCATAGAAAAGGCCATACTATATAAAGGTTTGCTCAAGACCTTTCCAGTAAACAGATTGAGTAACACTTTGAAACAATTTACTGGACTATTGTCGCCGTTCCTCCACATCCACTTTGGGACGGCTGCCTGGTATTTGTCCCCCTGTGTCTAGTTGCTCAGTGCTCCATCATTCCAATGTGCTAGCTCTCATTTGTCTTTGGTTTCTGACTTCAGCTATTCACCTGACTATTCTACACATCCTCCCTGGCTTGTATTCCTCTCATGGGACTTGACCTTTGGCTTACCCTTACGCTCCCCTCGGATTTTGCTTTTGCACTGTTTTTGCCTGCTTGGTTCTGACCTGGATTGCCTAATCATTCCTCATCTGATTTGCTGGTGGCTGTTCTGGATAACCGTGACCTGTGCGTCTCACATAGCCAATCCAAACTTCCTTGCAGGGGTCCCTAGTCCCCAGGGTTGCTATAGACTTTGCTCTTCCAGTTTCAGCAGCGCAAATACCTGCAAGTAGTCATCAATTATTTCTTTGCTCTCTGTTCAGGCCTTGGCATGGGCCTCTCTTCTCTGGGAGCATGACAATCATATTCTGCAGAACTCAAATACTTTCATTGAGACGTTCCACAAGACTTATGGTGAACCCAAATGTATCTCCTCTGCAGATTCTTGTTTATTAAATCTCCGCCAAGATACCCTTCAGAAGGGCAGTATGTGGTTCAATTTCGTACCTTGGCATTGGCGTTGAAATGTAATGAGCCGCTGGTGGAAACATTTTGGCAGGGCCTCTCTGATCGGATTAAAGATTAGTTGGACTTCCTTCTGATCTGGACTCTCTCATCTCTCTTTCTATCAAAGTGAATCTACACTTTAGAGAACGCACACAAGAGAGAGACCGTTCTCAACGCTTCACTTCACGCCTTGCTCCATAGTTCCAGAATCTGTTCCTTCCCTCTGAGGAGCCAATACAAATCAGCCGCTCCCTACTTACTCTTGAGGATCGTGAAAGACGATTTAAAAACAAGCTCTTCATTTATTATGGAGAATCCAGACATCATTCCACTTGCCCCAAAAGACCAGGAAATGCTACCTCCTAGTCGGTAACAGGGAGGCCAAACTAGATGTGTGGAAGACCTCTCCCTGTTCCTCAAAAAGATCAGAATTTGTGATGACTGTCACTTTGGACGCTCCTAGCAGGTCCATAGCTACATCTGTATTTGTGGACTCCTGCTCCACCGGAAACTTAATTTTCTCTGCTCTTGTTTAGCAATTCCATCTAACTTTGCAGTCCTTACTTGGTATTACCCCAGTCCATTAACCCTATTATTTTGGGCTTACCATGGTTTAGAACCCACTTCCCTCAGTTTGACTAGCACCACGCACAAGTGACTTCTTGGGGACACAATGCCTCACCTCCATTAAGGTAACCAAATCCACCAATTCTTGCCTTGCCAATTCTTGCCTTGTCATATTCCTGGAGCCCTCTCTGTCTGCTATTTATGATTCTTTTTGTGATATGTTCAACAAGACTTTTTATAAAAGGTTGCCACCTCACCATTCATGGGACTGTCCCATTGACTTGATACCTGGAAAACCCATCCCTAAGGGTAGAATATATCCCCTCTCTCTGCCAGAGACTTAGACCATGTCTCAGGACATCTCTGAAAACTTGGAATGTGGCTTTTTTAGAAAATTTTCTCCTCTGCCAGGAGTGGGCTTCTTTTTTGTTAAGAAGAAAGATGGGACCCTCCATCCTTGCATCGTCATTTGAATGATATCACCATTAAGAACTGCTAACCTCTGCCCCTTATCTCCAAGCTTTTTGAATGGATCACTGGTTCCAAGATCGTTTCCAAATTGGACCTCCGTGGAGCTTATAATCTCATTCGTATACGGGAAGTAGATGAATGGTAAACTGCTTTTAATACACAAGATGGGTATTATAAATATCTAGTTATGACTTTTGGACTTTGCAATGCCCTGACAGTTTTTCAGACTTTCATTATTCCAGGACCCCCAGTCATTTATCAGGACAACATCTTGATCTTTTCACAAGATCTCCATTCTCATCACTCTCATGTGAAGGAAGTTCTTACTCACCTAAGACAAAATCTTCTATATTGTAAATTGGAAAAATGCCTGTTCCATGTCTCTCAAATTCTTTTTCTGGGATGTTTAGTCTCTGATTCTGGCCTACAGATGGATCCGGATAAGATCTCTGCTAATATCAATTGGCCTATGCCTTGAGGATTAAAGGCAGTTCAATGATTCATTGGTTTTGCAAATAACTATCAGCAGTTCATCCAAGATTTCTGTAGTGTAATTGTGCTTTTTACTATTCTCACCTGCAAGACTCAAACAATGGCCTCCAGAGGCTATAGCGGCTTTTGTGTCCCTTAAAGAAGACATACTCCACTGTTCTGGGCTAAGAGAACCTGATCAACTTAAACCATTTTTTCTCGAAGCTGATGCTTCCTCTGTAGGTATAGGCGCCATCCTCTCTCAAGAAGATTCTCCTGGGAGATGGCATCCCTTTGGCTTCTATTCCCAGAAATTCTCACCCAGTGAAATGACTTATTGGCCATTAAGCCTGCACTAGAAGAATGGCGTCATCTCCTTTAAGAGGCTATTCATCCAATAATGATCTACATGGATCACATAAATCTCACTTTTCTATGCTCTGCCCAGTGCCTCAATCCTCACCAGACTTGGTGTTCATCATTTTTCTCCTTGTTAGATTTTGCCCTCACCTTCTGCCCCAGATAAAGAAATTTTTGCGCTAATGAACTTTCTCGCTCGTTTGATAGATCTGATCTCTCTACAGTTCCAGAACCGCAACCTATTATCAGTCCTACTAACAATATTGCCTAACTCGAACTAAGACTCTTCCCGTTGGCTGCTCCTATTTGTATCTTCAGCTTCATGTCAAAGCTTCATGGTGCACAAATAATGCCCAATTTTCCGGCCATCCCGGGGTCAAGAAGACTCTTGTTCTTCTGTCACATCACTATTGGTGGCCTACACTCCGGCAGGACGTTCACAATTTCTTGTCTGCTTGTAACATTTTTGTATGGAATACGGTTCCGTGAAACCTACCCTTGGGGTTACTCCTTCCTTTACCCATTCCTGACAACCCCTGGTCCAGAATTTCAATGGATTTCATCACAAATCTACCCATGAGTCATAGCTATAACACTATTTGGGTAGTGGTGGATTCTTTTTTCAAAATGTCACATTTCATTTCACTAAAAGGTCTACCCTTATTAAAATTTTAGATGAATGCTTCGCTCGGGAGATTATCTCAGATCGAGGTGTCCAGTTCATGTCTGCTTTCTGGAGAGCATTGTGCAAAGACTTTGCAATTGACTTAAAATTTTCCTCTGGACATCACCCCAAGACAATTGGGTAGATGAAACACATCAGGACATGGAACTTTTTCTGCTTCTCTTCTCTTCTGAATATCAGTCACACTGGCATATACTTCTGCCCTGGACTAAATTTTCTCACAATAATCACATCCAAGATCCTTCTGTTCTTACCCTTTCTTCATCGTGTTCGGTTGTTTCTGACCTGAATTGCCTGACCCTTCTTCATCTGCTTTGCTGGTGACTGGTGGAGAGCTGGTAGAGAACTGCAACCTGTACGTCCCTCGCAGCTAAAACCAAACTTCCCTGTGGGGATCCCTGGTAAAGACCAATGGCACCTTAGACCTAGTGCCTCCAGTTTCAGCAGCACAAATACCAGCAAGTACCTTACACTAAGTGTGACAACTATAAACTTTAACCCAAATGTTATTATTACTACTACTACTACTACTACTACTACTACTACTACTACTACTACTATTACTACTACCACAATCCTTACACTCCCCATAATCTTTTAATTTTATTTTAAAATATAGCAATATGGTAGCATCATAATTTGTTCATTTATTTTTTGAGGGGGAGAGGGGTTTGTACATTTTTTGTGTTATCTTCAAAAGTCAACATATTGAAAGTCAATGGGCCAATAAAAGTTAATTGTGTAGAAATTCCATCTGCACAATATATTCAAATATTTTAATACATTCAGAGATAAATGTCTAAAATTACTTAAATATTCTCACAGTATGTGTCACATTTAATCTGACTCTGCCTGCAGTTTAAACAATAGACTATGTAAAATAACAGACCATCTTGATAATGACAGTCTGAAATAAGCAAATTAACAATGTATGATCTAACCCAAAGTATATTTTACTTAGTGGAAACATTTGAATTATCATATGTCTAACAATACCTGTCAGAACAATCTTCCAAAATTTTCAGAAAACTCTGTGAACCATGATTAGTATGGAATGGTAAAAATGTGCCCAGAGGACATTTCAGACCATAGATGTATCCAACATCAACAATGAATGCAATACTCACAGAATAGTAATAACCCACAGTTTGTCTTTTCCAACTCACACAGAGTAGTCAGCCTATTATGGGGAAAAAGCATTAGCTGAAAAATGAAAGCAACATTGTTTTTTCCGCGTGTGGCTGAATATATTAAACACTTAAGCCACTTTGCTGCCTGTCATAATTATTTGCTTTTACTGTTTTATATATATATATATATATATATATATATATATATATATTTATATATCTATATATCTATGTATATATATATATATATATATATATATATATATATATATATATATATATATATATATATATATGTGTGTGTATATTACATCTGCAAGTATTGTACCACACATTTTTGTTCCATGCCATAACAGATTTATGATGAATATATATATTCTCCCTCTGTCTCTTTCTCTATCTATCTCTCTCTCTCCCTCTCTCTTTCTCATACTTTTTCATTTGCATGTGTTGTACTGGTTCTGACTACTTTTATCATTACACTTGGATGTTAGGTGGGATGTCATGTCTAAGCTTTCTTGTCAAGGGGCTGATTATTCCAAGAATCGGTGGACTCAAGAGTCTTTCACCATGAAGTTCCTCCTCCTTCAGTGGCTGTTTGGTTGCAATTGACACTTCCAATCGGTGGCGGTCATAATTCAGGCACTGAAAATGACGGCACTTAACTTGCCAACATGCACATGTGGAGTGCAATCATGTAGTCCTGTGGAAAATTGTACATGGAGGCCTGGATCACTAGGAGCCATTTGATTTACTGCTTGCACTTTATAGTGTAGGAAATTCTATGCTTTTGTTTTTGTTATAGATACAATAATGATGTGTCTGCGGAATCACTGCTTTTTTTTATCTGGTCCTGATTCTGGTTATACCCTCCTCATTGGACTTTGACTACTCTGGATCTCTGCCTGCCCTGACTTCTGTATTTTCTGACTACTCTCTTGATCGCTACCTACCCTGACATCTGCATTGGACTATTCCCTGATTTGGACATTGTCTGCTGTCCAGACTACAGTGCAGACATAGAACCATTCCATATTTTCTGGCCTGTGTTATTACATGCAGTTCTTGTTCACTTTCCACTATCATTGATTGGTGTATCCAATATTTCTAGGGCTAGCGTGGGCACCAGAATAAGCCTCTACTACTGTGTGCCTAAGACCTGAGGATGGCCACTACTAGTGAGCACCTATAAATCTAAGGGAAAGTGACTTGCTTTATTTAAAGACCAGGGGGTAAATGTATCAAGCTGTGGGTTTGAAAGAGTGGTGGAGATGTTGCCTATAGCAACCAATCAGATTCTAGCTATCATTTTGTAAAATGTACTAAATAAATGATAACTAGAATCTGATTGGTTGCTATAGGCAACATCTCTACTTTTTCAGATCTGCAACTTGATAAATTTAGCCCCAGGACTAGTTTGGTTCATTACAGGAATTTTAATGTCTGGTATCACAGTAAGTGAATTATGTTTTAAATGTGAAAAGTTGAGTTTGAAATATTGCTGTTAATTTTTTTTTTCTAGATTTTAAATTTTTTTAAAAAAAGCAGGATGTTCCTGGAACAAATAATTCAGTTAAAGTGCAGTACTAAGCAAAAAAAACCCCACTGGGAATTGACCTTTTAAGGTTGTGTGTATCCCACCACACAATGATTTTCTGACAACATAATTCATATACATTTCAACAAGTTACATAAGTAATATACAAATATTTCATGTATGTATTTTTTAGTCCCCTTCGACTAACTAGCTCCATAGACTAGTTCTGGGATTGCTGATATGTTTAATTGTGACCCAATGTTATATAAGGGTACTATAATCTATATGTAAATACTACCCTGCTAGTAGCATATTAGTATAAATAATAAAAATGGATAACTAAGGGGACTACAGTGGTCCTATGCTACATTGCTTCTATTACTTATACTTTGGTGATGCTTTTCTGTCAAACCAGAAAAAAACTGGACTTGGTTCCAATACAAATATATTGGTAGCCAATGGAATGATGTTACTTTCCTAAATAATATGTGGCAGCTCCAATTACCAGCTGGCTAAATATTGCTGGATATATTTTTCAGCAACTCTATTTTCCCTTATTTATGTTATTCCCATTAAAATGTGAGCAGCAGTTAACCCAGCAAGTGCCCAGTAAAAATAAATATACAAATCTTCTCCAGCTGAAAGGATTAAAGGGAATAACACATTTTATAAATGTGTGAGGAAATACTGGAGGATGACATATTATTTGCTATTTCTGACAAATAACATTTTTTTCTTCAATTTCTCAAGATTTAAAATATAATTTCACTTTGATGTGGAAATAATTGCAGCATTCGTAAAAACACAGTGGTTGTGTTGTCAGAATTTGCAGACATATATAGACTTTTGAAAGTGGGGATTGCAAAGTTACAGCATTTCTTTAGTTTTGATATTACAGTACTTGAGAATAAAGGAATATTTAGAGTATGTACTGAATCATCTAATCTTATAAATTGAGGGAAATATCTCTATATTCTTTGAGACATCCCACAAGAGAGATGTGTGTGTGTTTATTTCTTTGATAAGTATTGAACAGTTCCTTATTCCAATTAAGCTTCAGTCACAAATGGTCACAGAATTGTTTTGACATGTACATCACAATTTCATCAATTCCTTATATTAATTGAGTTCTAGAATATTATTATCTTAAAGTCACTACGGTCAACATAATTAAATCAATGTTGTCTTTCTGAATGTTTTAGAGCTAATCTGAGTGTATGTCAATGAAATACATTAAATAAAAAATGGCTGTCAGGCTTCCCGCATCACCCAATAGGGCTCTAAAATTGCCACACATCTTTCAATATCTTTACAAAGCTTTAATTCTATAATAATTAATAGAAAATTGCACAAATATCAAGAATACTCCCAAGGGTACATTAGCCAACCACAGACAAACTATCGTGAATAGATATATTTTGTGAGATATATATATATATATATATATATATATATATATATATATATATATATATAAAGTTTGATATGACTCTGAGGAACAAGCAAAGCAGAATTGAGTAAGACACAAAGAAATAAGCTAAAACACAGAAAACTACTGTGTGTCCAAGTCTAATAACAAAAAAATACACCAGCCATTAGTTCTAGCAGTTCTCAATTATATCTATTTTCTTTAACTTTTTTTTCTGTCTGTTCTTCCTCCTTAATACTGATGGTACTCTGTTCACAGGGAAGGGGTAGATTTATACAGAAATCATTGTTGTAGTAACAAAATAGATTTTTCCTACTACTGTAGATTTAAAGGATACTCTATTAAAGATGTATGTTTTATGACAGCCTAGTGTATGTATGGCCAATTAAATAGGCCAGATTAGGGGTAATTTTAAACTTATTATTGTATATAAAAAATGTTCAAAACCACTTTGTGTGTCAGAAGTAAACAAATTGGGCCTGATTAATTAAGGAAAGGAAAGCAAACAAATGAGTAACTTTGAACCTTGGCAAAAACATGTTGCAATGCCAGATGTGCAAATTAGCTTATTATTTTCGACATAAGTTGAATACTTGCTGTTTTTTCATGTAGCACAAACATATTTTATTTTTTTTGTTTAATGTTTACACTGAAATTTAAAGTTGATCTAGGACATTCCCTACGCCAAATATAAATCTGTCCCCACATTTTACATTTACCTCCCCCTCCAATGCAACATGGTTTTGCCAAGGTGAAAAGTTACTTTCTTTTTTTTTTTTTTTTTGCTTTACTTTCCTTAATGAATCAGGCCCATTTCAAGCAAAGGGAGAGTAAAATTTATGCCTATAAAAAATCATCTCATTAAAGAGAAAATGCAATCCTATTATTTATGTTTTAATTTTGGAAGATGACAAATTTTCTCTATTATTTATTTGCATTATTGTTACACATAGGGTTAATTTCAGAATCAAACAATTCTGTAACAGCAGAGACAAGAGAGTTAGTCGATGGAAGTCACAGGTGCACATAGAATTATAATAATCATAATAATAATTTTTAAACTGCAATTTTTTTATGCAAATGATTCAGATTATACTGAACACTGGGAAAAATAGGTTGAAAAAGCTGTAACTTAAACAATGTTTAACTCACTGAAGACATAGGAACTTTTTAGAAAACATATAAACAATATATTTACATGACTTCTATTAAAGTCCAGATATTGAAATTGAGATTTTTCCTTTCCCCAATTTGGTAATGCAATTTGTAGCCTGTGAAAAATCGCTGCCACAGAGAACAATAATGTGTTATTTGTTAGGACACCAGAAATAGACATTGGGACGTGAACATTCTGCACATCCCTGACTAAATAAGTGAATTTAAGAATGGCTAACATTTCCTAGCACCATTTGATCTTTATTGTAAGTCTAGTCCAGCTAGAGAGTCTCATTATGCTTCTGGCAAGCCTGAGGAAATTAAGCCCTTTGCAGGGAAAAAGAAAATACAAATCCGGTTAAAAGTTATCAAAAGCTTACAAGCTTGTAAGCAGAAGGCAGCTACTTATTGCAATCTTGAAACACGTCTAGTTGATGCTGACATTTGCTTCAAATTTAATGAAAGCTTAGGATAGGGAGTTCTAATGATTTGAACCGACTGAGTAAATCTTTCAAAGCCTACAATAAAATGAACCAAAGAGTTACAGGCTCCTCTTACTGGAACAGTTCTCTTCTAAAATTCAATTTAGTTTAAAGGTCTTTACATACCCCAGGAATCGTTCTTCCCACTTTTCTTGTGATTCTTACTCCTCTTTGTTTCTGCTTGCAGTTTGTATCTCTCTAATTAAACCTTTCTGACATTACAGCCATTGCAAGTGTGGCTCAAATAATGTCAGTGCTAATTTTATCTAGGATGATCAATGCTTTATCTGGCAGTTACAAAAATAAAAGCAGTACAGCAAAAACATCTTCTCGGGTGAATAAAGAGAAAATAAAATACTCTGAGCTTTATTCCATAGGAACAGCAGCTTCACTATGGTAAACAGCTGGTTAACATGGGTGCAATTTCAAGAAAATGATATCTAAAATTACATGTTTTTGAAAATAGTGTAAAAATTCTATATTGTATAAATTGTATAATTAATAATACTATAATTATGAATACTATGATGCCATATGAAAGTGTTAATTAAAGAAATGTATAAACTGTGAAACTATATGATATAAGCCACCCCTACTGTGATATAAAACTATACTGGTTGTTGAGATGATCTGTGCACATAATAATACTGCAGAGTGTTTTATACAGGACTTGGCAGGTCCAGGTGACTTCTAATATCTTTATATTTCACATTAATGGAAACAGCTGTTCGTGTGTGAGGATTCTAACTTTGATTGGCTGCTGCATGGGGGCAAGGCTAAGACAGGGCCAGATGCAGATACAATGGTGACTATATTTGTTACAGATAACCATGGGTGTAGTGTGAGCAAAGCAAACTGAGGCAGTAAGTTTGAGGAAGAGAGGAATAAAGATATGTCCTAAAATGGTCACAGTGTAAGACAAACAGAACTATATTTCACTTATTCATACTTTATTTTTTAGTTTTCATCCATTGTAGTTGCACTGCCCACAATTACATATAGCTTTACCATAGCACTTACTACCTCCCCTGCTCCTCTGCTATGTATCGAGCTGTCACAGATAAAATCTCACAAAACGAAGGTGTGTGCCAGCTTTCCTTTCTCTCTTTAACATATCCATAAATAAACATGAAAGTATAGCAGAACATCAACTAATAAAGGTGGGTACACACTGTAGGTTTTTCATCCAATAATCGCCTCAACCAGCCGACATACGACCGCTTGTTCGAAAGTCGGGTCAGTGTGTGTGTGACACGATGGTCGAAAGTCTTCCCAAATCGTCGATTGTCACCTCACTTAGTTGGTCATACCGTTCAATATTTTCATTTCAATCACCTTTCCATCGTGTAGTGTGTATAAATTTAGATCGATCCACGATAATCCTCCAATACTTCCTCAAGCTGGGGCTCTGTTGGGGGCGCGTGTATGGAAATTTCAGATGCCTGTACCTGTCCCACGTGGTTCTGTGTCCACACATCACTGACTTGTTAATTAGATGACTGTAATGGAATAGCAATAGCAGTAATCTGTTTCATTTAAGCGTCTAGCATATGGCTGCCAGTGTAGTAAAGTGTTGTGTTATACCAAAAAACCTTTTTATGTGTATCGCTTATGTCTGCCTTCATAATTAGGTCCCTTTACCACCTTATTGTTCATGCAATATACATTCTTTTGTAGAGCAAAATGTGTGTATATTAAGGATGAGCGGGCTGGGATTTCGGTAATCCGAGCCCACCCGAACAGTGCGGATCCGAGGCACCAAACGAATCCAAAACGAGGCTATGACATCCAAGTCTCGCGTCGGATCTCGCGAGACTCGGATGTCATAAATGCCCCGCTCGCGGCCGCCATCTTCATTCTCCCTGCGATCACTGTCGAGGGAGGTTGATATCCTGTGCTCTGTTATTATACTAATTTACTATAATAGTCAAGTGGTCCTTTATCCAGTGCTCTGTCCGGCTGAGTCCAGTAGTGCTTTGGCCAGTGTCTGTCCTGCTGAGTCCAGTGGTGCTTTTCTCCTGAGTTTTTTTGGGCTAAGTCCATAGTAATTTACTAATTATAATAAAATATTCTAAAAAATTTAAAAAAATAATAAAAAAATAATTTAAAAAAAATATAAAAAAAATAATTTAAAAAGTATAAAAAATATTCTAGAGCAATATATTCCTGCAGTCCCAAAAAATAGGAACTGCAATCTATATTACTATGTTCACTGTTTCTGCAGTCCAAAAAATAGGAACTGCAATCTATATTACTACGTTCACTGTTTCTGTATTTCCAAAAAATAGAAACTGCAATCTATATTTCTACGTTCACTGTTTCTGCATTTCCAAAAAATAAGAACTGCAATCTATATTACTACGTTCACTGTTTAAGCAGTCCAAAAAATAGGAACTGCAATCTATATTTCTACGTTCACTGTTTCTGCAGTCCAAAAAATAGGAACTGCAATCTATATTTATACGTTCACTGTTTCTGCAGTCCAAAAAATAGGAACTGCAATCTATATTTCTACGTTCACTGTTTCTGCAGTCCAAAAAATAGGAACTGTAATCTATATTTATACGTTCACTGTTTCTGCAGTCCAAAAAATAGGAACTGCAATCTATATTTCTACGTTCACTGTTTCTGCATTTCCAAAAAATAGGAACTGCAATCTATATTACTACGTTCACTGTTTCTGCATTTCCAAAAAATAAGAACTGCAATTTATAATAATACGTTCACTGTTTCAGCAGTCCCAAAGTGTGTGTGGTTTAGGGGTACGTTCTCTTGTGCTACATATAATGGAGAAAAAAAATTTGGAGGATAAAGTAGGGAAAGATCAAGACCCACTTCCTCCTAATGCTGAAGCTGCTGCCACTAGTCATGACATAGATGATGAAATGCCATCAACGTCATCTGCCAAGGGCGATGCCCAATCTCCTAGTAGAGGGCATGTAAAATCCAAAAAGCCAAAGTTCACTACAATTAGTAAAAAAAGAAAATTCAAATCATCAGAGGAGAAACGTAAACTTGCCAATATGCCATTTACGACACGGAGTGGCAAGGAACGGCTTAGGCCCTGGCCCGTGTTCATGACTAGTGGTTCAGCTTCACCCAAGGATCTAAGCCCACTTCCTCCCCACCTCTCTAAAAAATTTAAGAGACTTAAGCTGTCATCAACAACACAGCAAACAACTTTGCCTTCTAGAGAGATGTCATCACAAATCCCCAAGGCGAGTCCAAGGGTGTTGATTGTTGCGAAGCCTGACCTTCCCATCACTGTACGGGAAGAGGTGGCTCCTTCCACCATTTGCAGCACACCCTCTGCATATGCTGGAAGGATCACCCACAGTCCAGTTACAGATTTGGCTAATGAAGGTGTGAATGTTGTACACCGGGAGGAGGATATTGATGTAGCTGGTGCTGAGGAGGAACTTGACGAGGAGGATGCTGATGTGGTTATCATAAATGAACCACCAGGGGGGGAAACAGTTGTTGTCCATAGGATGAAAAAGCCCATTGTCATGCCTGGTCAGAAGACCAAAAAATCCACCTCTTCTGTCTGGAGTTATTTTTATCCCAATCCGGACAACAAATGTATGGCCATATGTAGCTTATGTAAAGCTCAAATAAGCAGGGGTAAGGATCTTGGCCACCTAGGGACATCCTCCCTCATACGTCACCTGAAGAACCTTCATAATTCAGTGTTTAGTTCAGGACCTGTGGCTAGGTCCGTCAGCAGTCCAGGGACACCTAAATCCCTTGGTCCTGTTGGATACACAGCACCAACACCCTCCTCGTCAACTTCCTCCACGATATCCATCAGATATAGTCCTGCAGGCCATGTCACCAGCCAGACTGAGTCCTCTTCAATATGGGATTCATCCGAGGAATCCCGCAGCGGTACGTCTACTACTGCCGCTGCTGCTGTTGCTGCTGGTAGTCGGTCATCTTCCCAGAGGGGAAGAATGCTACGTCTTTCACCAAACAGTTGACCGTCCAACAGTCGTTTGCCATGAGCACAAAGTACGACAGTAGTCACCCTATTGCAAAGCGGATAACTGCGGCCTTAACAGCTATGTTGGTGTTAGACGTGCATCTGGTGTCCGCCATCTGTGCAGTGGAATTTAGACAAGTTGAAGGAGGTATTGGTTACCGGGGCCACTCCATTACGCAGTCCAGAAATCTTTGTATCAGATATTAAACTACGTTCACTGTTCCTGCAGTGCACAAATATTAGTATCAGATATTAAAGTACGTTCACTGTTCCTGCAGTGCATAAATATTAGTATCAGATATTAAAGTACGTTCACTGTTCCTGCAGTGCATAAATATTAGTATCAGATATTAAAGTACGTTCACTGTCCCTGCAGTGCAGAAATATTAGTATCCGATATTAAAGTACGTTCACTGTTCCTGCAGTGCAGAAATATTAGTATCAGATATTAAATTACGTTCACTGTTCCTGCTACATCAAAAAAGCATGAACATACCCTGCCATCAATAAAAACAAGAGGTAGTGATGCGCTTGAACTCCACCCTCTATATGCTGCAGAGGATGGAGGAGCAGAATAAGGCCATTCAAGCCTACACAGCGACCTACGATGGGCCACGTGTTTGTGCCGCCGACTTGTGTCGCTTTGCTTAGATGTCCAGCTACCTCGGTACAACTTTTTTGACTAAAAACAATATTGTGAGGTGTGAGGTGTTCAGAATAGACTGGAAATTAGTGGAAATGATTGTTATTGAATGTTATTGAGGTTAATAATAGCGTAGGAGTGAAAAAAAAATAAAAAAAAATGGATTTTAGCACTTTTTATGCTTTTTTAAAAATAAATCAGAACCAAAACCTTTCGTCGGGTGTTTTGGCAAAACAAATCAGAACCCAAAACCTCAAGCTAATCAGAACCCAAAACCCAAAACACTAAAAGTGGCCGGTGCACACCCCTAGTGTATATCAGAATGGCTAATTCTATTACAGTGTCCATGTATTATTATTATTATCGTTTATTTGGAGGGCGCCACAAGGTTTCCGCAGTATTGTACTAGAACAGTTCTTGTAAGCCTCAGCCTGCATTTATATGGTAATGTAAGTCCTTGGTGACTTCTAATATAACTTCTAACGTTAAGTATTTAACAATAATTCAATTCAAACAATGTTCTTCTTGATCCTCCTCTAGGATCTTTGTGCAGTGACTGTGCAATGACTGGAAAACCATGGCTTTAAAGGGACTCTAACTCTATGTGTTTGCTCTTTTGTGTTTTTATTATTTTTTCCATAGATTGTGTCTAATGTAAATATCAAGGTTAAATGTAGAAAGCTATTGTTGTTAAATGACTTTACCTAGTCTCTATGATGTTGCTAGTAAGTTTAGTTGCTGAGCTCAGGATTAAATATCGGCCAATGTTTTATTTTCTCTTCCAGTTAAACTTTTTAACTTCCGCCAGAATTTTCCAGGCAATATTCAGATGTGATAATCCTCACATAATACAAATGCGTGGGGCCATGGTTATGTGACAAGGCCTTGGTGTGACATCATTGGCATGGGTAGCATATCCAGAAAAGACAAGCTGCACTTTCATTGTACTCTGGAGCAGTGTAAATGCGTTCTCTGAAGTGATGAATTTTACTTCACCATCTGCCAGTCTGACAGACAAATCTGGGTATGACAGATGCCAAGAGGACTCTTCCTACCTGAATGTGCACTCCCAACTATAAAGTTTGGTGGAAGATGACCAATGTTCTGGGGCTGATTGGAATAGGTTGGCCTGGGACCTTCAGTACCAGTGAAGGGAAATCTTAATGCTAAAGAAATTTGTGCTCCTAACTTTGAGGCAACAGTTTTGGAAAGGCCCTTTCTGTGTTCAACATGATAATTTCCCCATGCACAAAGTGAGGTCAGGTCCATCAAAAAATGGTTTCTTGAGCTTGGTATGGGAGAACATGACTGGCCTGCACAGAGCCTGGACCTCATCTCCACTGAACACATTTGGGATGAATTGGAATGCCAGCTGCAAGTCATGCATTATCATCCAACATGTCCGACCTCAGTAATGCTCTTGTGGCTGAATAGATGTGAATCACCACAATTATTTTCCTAAAATCTAGTAAACAGCCTTCCCAGAAAAAGTGGCGGATGTTATAGCATCAAGGGGGTGTGAGGGGGCGGAAACTCCATATTAATGCCCATGATTTTGGAATGAAATGTTCAACAAGTATATATGGATGTGATGTTCGCTTGTCCACATTTTTGGCCATGTAGTGTATGTATCTGTTTTCTATGTACTTACCCATTTACCAAATAATATGTCTCGCTACCTCTATCTACTAGAAAAGCAGGCATATTTTTATTTATATACGTTTCCTTGCAAATATCCCATACATAAAAGCTGAAAATTGCCATCAATGTGGCAGTTTTATGATTTAATGCCCCACAATCTGGGCTTTTATAACATGATTCAGCTTCAGTTGACACCGAACATCTGCCTGTAAATATACTTGGTTCAGCCTGCTTCTTCCTCATTAGTGCAGAGCAGGTTTTTATGATCAACAGTGTGAAAAGCCATTGAAGCACTCTCTCAAAAATGGTGAAAAGCGATCGTGAGAATTTCAGGCAATGCATTCCTTGGAAAAATGTTCAAATAAAACTTAAGTTAGGCTTATTCAACTTATGTTCTGGGTCATCAAAACACACAGTCATTGTCTAAAAACCCAATAGGTGGTAAATTGACTCACAAAGCTGCGATGTACATGGTATTTTCTAGATGTCTCTTCTCCTTTTAGTCTCCTTATCACTGCTGATTGTTCTAGTGAGCTTACATATAATTTTCCAAGGAATGTTGCTGTTGTTTAAGTATGCCTAGATACACCTCACTCAAGTAGGACTCTCAGAGGGCTTTGGAGACTATAATGTCTTGAACACAGGAGGTCAGAATCCTTCCATGCTGCACCCATTCTTCTTCCAATAGATGGAGGAGGGATGGGAGAGACTACAAAATAGTTTATCCCTATGAAAAAAGGCACAATCCTTACATAATGTAGGATAAACATGGACATGAAAAGTAGGACATAATGGGTAACACATTGTCTCATTGAAGCAACCAGTGTGTGTGCACTTAGCCTTACCCCTTAAGGCACTGGCTATCACAAGACAATTGACATAATGCACCTTTGGACAATATAAAAAAAAGACTGGCTTCCTGGAGCATGAACATTCAAGCAGTATTCATTCTCCACGCCTGTAACTGGCATTTTAAATAAAATACTCTTAGGTGTTTATTAGCTTGTTTAAAATCGGAAAATGAAAAGGTGTGTTTTATGAGAGTATCAGGAGCCTATCTGAAGCATCAAGTCTTTTCACATATACTCCAATAAGAAAAAACCTCCGTCTGGATGTAGCCTTAATCATGATGATCTCTCGAGGAATCAAGGACAGTTGGCAACTGTGCTTATTGTATAAAGTGTCCACTTCATAATAATCTGTTAACCATAGACTGCTGTGTCACAATCCGAAACCTGGCAGAAGGTAATAATAAGTAGGAAAATGTCAAGAAAAAGCTTTGAAATGAGCAGTTAGATCCTAAAATTGATTAAATGTGTTCAGGATAACTGTGGAATTCACATTCACTACCGAAATAAAATACCTATTGGTAGGTATAATCTGAGCTCACATATCTAGCAACAATAAACAGTAAGACATAGTTAGTGGAAGCAAGGTCAAGAGTCTATTATTACAATAACCTTAAGTTCTACTTGGACAGGCTTTCCATTCAGCTAATACCAACAAAGAAATCACTGCTACAAACAAGCATAAAATGTGTTGTATTCAACTAATGTTTAGATATAGCATTAAGTCTTTTCACTTTACTATTCATCAGAAAAAACTATGAATATCTTAAATATTAAGAAAAAAAACTAAATAAACTAAATAATAAGTGAGATTGTTAGATTATATGTGTTACCCTATTATTTTAACAATTTAACAGGTCTATCTCTGCATAGTTGAAAACAAATATATTTTATACACTTACTGATTAAATATTAGGAGAAGGCTGTTATGTTGTTTATGAAAATATTTTTTTTTAAAAAAAGTTTAAACAGAATAAAAATAAATGTTATCCTGGTTAAGTTTTCTACTGTTTTCTATCGGAAAATAATCATACATTAATGTTGCTCACCGGATTAAACCACAGTAACCCCATTCCCTCCATTTTATTTTTTAACGTGATGAGGCAAAGAAAGTATTCTCATTCACCTACTAAAGGAGCTTTAATAGACAGGGTAATTTACTAAAGTTGTAAGTTTTATGCCAGCTTGGATTTGTGCTTCCACAATTTTATACGTTTGAAGCAAATACAGATCTGGCAAGTTGTGGCAAAATGTATACCCTTGGTAAATCACTCCCACTAGTTTAGGCTCTAATACACCCCAATCAAAAGATTAACTTTTTTTGTTACTTTGCTGAATTTATGTTGCAGATCTCTACAAAACATTTTACCCTGTAGCATTGAAATGTAACTGCTTCTTTTCAAGTTAACAGAAGACTCAATAACAATGTTTTACAAATCGATGTAATATCATTTGGGTAATGAGAATTAAAGCAGCAGTCCCATGAAAAAAATCTGGTATATTTTTTAACATGAATCACTGTGTTTTTCTTCTTCAGTTTGCTGTTAATTATTTAATATCCTGTACTACCATGGTAACCATAGTCACATGACACGTGTGGTGAGCAGAGACACCTTGGAACACCCCTGTGAGCTCTGTCTGTATTGTGACATCCTCCTTCACCCACTCTGCCATCAAATGACATGCTAAGAGTCTGTGAGTCTGTGTCTGACTGTTTCTGTGTCTGGCAGCCATTTATGTTTGCTAAACAGAGATATTTTGAAATGGGAATAATGATAAGTATAAGCATCTAAGTTACTTAATATTTATTTAAAGAAAAAAATTAGTTCTGTGTGAGATTGCTATTTTAAAATTTAATTAGAGGACTTCTCATTTTATGTGATAAATTTCTAACTGACTATTATTACACTCAGGGGCTGGCAGGGCTGGGGCCAGTGGGGCATCCCCCCCTCCACAGGCCGGGTCCATAGTGGACTACTTTGAGCTGGGTCACTGGGCCATCTGTATTTTTTTCCCTTTAAATTGTTCCTAATAGGCTGTTGAGCTAAAATTTGCAAGCTCTCCCCTGATTACACTGTAAGCTTATAAAACTACTTAACCTTATATACAAATTAATATGCAAAGGAACACTGCCGAGCAAACACACAAAATAATTCTCAAAGCTTGCAATGCCATATGTTTAGTTTTCCAGGAAATACATATATTTTATATTCAAAAATATTTTTTATATACCTATGCGCACACACATTATGAATGGGAGCATTGCTCATCTTTCTGCCTTTTTAACTGCAAAGATACACAACTTCAATTTCATGGCTTTTAAATATGATACAGTGCCTCTCAGAATTCAAGTTAATGTTCCAGGTCATTGATTGAGATGTGGTGAGAGAACAATATTCATACTCCTTGCACTGAAGCCCAGCTGACCCTGGATGAAGAAAAATAAATATATTTTTGCTTCCTTTGAAGCAGTTTGTTTACAGGTGCTGAACGTGGAACAAAGCCCCCATTGAACACCTGTTCCTGTAATTTATATTTACATCTGAAGGAAAGACATCTGCAGGCTTAAAAGATTATGCACTACATTACCTTATGAGAATGACACTGCATGTTGATCCATGAAAGAATATCAAAGCCAATAAAGCAACTTTTATTACTATAAAAGAACAGTGATGATAAAAAGTATGAGCAAAGAAAATACTAAAAAAATGTACGTGATTTGCAGGAATAACAAATCAGATACTTACAGCGAAAAAGCATTTCTATGGCATCAAATGAATATAAAACATTTTTAGTATTACTATAAAAGCAATGCAAAACATAAAAAACACTTGCAAATATTGCCAGGAATCAAATAAAATAATAATTGAAAAATTAGCTATAAAGCAATTTCTGTAACATTTTTTTTCCTTATAAGGAAAAATGCAACATAAAAACATAACAATAAATATATTTCTAACAAAGTATTTGAACTAGTTACAACTTGGCATTAATAATTAACCGATGTTTAGTGCTACTAATCACAATAGAAAAAGATTCAGGGAAAACATCAGAAACTGTATGTTTCCATAATCTCTGATAAGTAGTTTGAGCTCAATGAAAACATTTCCAATGTGTCTCATTCAGGGAATAAGAGAACCTCAAACTTTTGATTAAAAAATCTGTAAAATATTGAAATTCATTTTTGGTTTGACCACCTTAGCAGCTATTTTATATCTATTAAGCTGTTAAGGTGACGTTCGACCTCAAAGTTCGAGTTCGACATTGGCCACTGCCGCTTGCAGTTAAAAGACGTTAAACAACTATAAAACTTTTCATATTCTGCCGGTTTGAGTTTAAATTGCTAGATTTAGTTAGTCTTGTTTTTTTTTTTTAATTTTAACACTGACGATTACTATGTTTGACTTCAAAGTTCAAATTCACCAGTCACACGGAAATATCTTTAAAATTACTACGCATTGTAGCCAATTAAGTAAGAACCTGCTTACCTTACCCAAATGTAATCCACAATTTTTAGTCTATCAGTACTTTATAGATTTATAACAAATTTTCAAACTCTAGAACTTGTTAGACAAACCAGTTTGATAACTACTTTAAAACAATTTCCAGGAACACTAAATATGCAGAGGTCAAATAAAAATCAAAAGGACTATTTTATTTCATAATTAACTGTTTGAAACTAAAAGACTACGTTAAGTCTCTATTATCTTTCATAACAGTAGAATTTTCAGAAACTTGTCCTATAAATTTCCCTTTAAGTTTTAGATGAAGAATTAGACCTATTGCCATATTTATATTATTGCAGCCTCTAGGCACACGTTTGGACTTTCTGTAGTCCAGTCACAGAGCAGAATATAGTGCCACCATTCTACACTATTCATCCCACTTCAGATAAACCTATTATTTTATCATATCTGATGCGCAGGGAGAAAGTCTCCTCTCAGACTTAGCCACCCTTAGCCTAGATGCCCTACATATAGAGCCTAATTTTAAATTCGCTCATATTTCACTTAAGTATACTTCTCATTCTGAACATTTATGTAACCCTCGTTCAATCAATGCTCATCCTACCTCAGATACCATTATGACAAGTAACGGTTAAAGGAAAGAACAATGACTACAATGTCTGCATGAAGAATAAATAACATGAGATCAAATTAAAATCGGTGCTGATGGGACTGATTTTAAAATTAGCACACCAGAATCCTCCAAATATTGGCTACACTTATCCTGTTAAGTTACTGTATGGTCAACTGTTTGTATTATGTACAGCGCTGTGGATACCTTGTGGTGCCATATAAATAAAGGCTAAAAATAATAATAATAATAATAATAATACTGTGGATATAATTCTATGACACTGTATGCTAAGTTCCTGTGTTTCATTCATGTCAGGAGATATTAATATATTTTGTTGAATAAGATATAAAACAGCTATTTAAAAAAAATAAGTTAATAAAATATATTGAAATGTTTTATTAAATTATTACTGGCATATTTGCCTAATCTCCAGGGATGTCCGGAAACGTGCTACCATACCGCCTCCCCATTTGACCACCTTTCTGGTATCTCTGGGAAGGGAGACATGTAAAAGTTGGCAAGAATGCTTATTGGTTGATTCATACACATGACCGATGTCAGTGATGTCATAATAGCTCAAATGACTCCATTCTCAGCTTTTTGACCTAACGATGTGGGAGGAGCGGCAAATGTATGTATTAGAGTGGGTAGGGTAAAATTTTGCTTTTTCAGAACTTCAGTGGAATGTCTGGTTAACATTGACCAATGTATTTTACCGTCATGTTTTATATGTTTTATATGGTAGGTTAATTGGCTGCAATCAAAAATTGACCCTAGTCTCTGTCTGTCTCCCTCTCTGTCTGTCTTTGTGTGAGTGTGTGTATATATTAGGGAATTTAGACTGTAAGCTCCAATGGGGCAGGGACTGATGTGAATGAGTTCTCTGTACAGCGCTGCGGAATTAGTGGCGCTATATAAATAAATGATGATGATGATGATGATATTTGAAAATTAAATTTGAGGACTTAAGTAGCATAATATGGGATATATTGTTTAAGGAAACGTTAATGGGAAATAAGTAACAGTATTATAGTATTGTATTGTAGTGCATGTTGTAATGTAGATAATAATGCAGTCAGTGTATGATGTTGTATATTTTTGAAAAGCATAGGTTGTGCATATTATAATATGACATGTTGTCTACTGAAGTACAGGATGTGACCTTGCAATGTAGTGTTTATATTAAAATATTTAACATTCCGGCATATTACTGCAGACTGCCATAGGGTAATATATGCAATCATGTAGTGTTAGTGTATTATAAATGCAGCATATTATAAGAGTTAACATTATTATTCATACTTGCCAACTCCCGGAAACAAGTGACTGTAGGGCGGGACGAGGCCAATCGCGTCATTTTGCCCCAAATGAAACCGTAATTTGCGTCGCGGGGGCGGGGCCAAAATGACTCAATTGGCCTCGCCCCGCCCCCTCCCGCCCTCCAAAATGGCGTGAATCACCGAGAATCACGTCAAATGATGCGATTCTTGGTGAAATCCAGGATGCGGGAGAAATGCCAACTCACCCGGGAGACTGACCCGAATTTCGGGAGTCTCTCGGACTTTCCAGGAGAGTTGGCAAGTATGTTATTATTACATACATACTGTAACAGCACTTTGGAAGATAAATTCTAATAACATTAATACCAGCATAGCATATTTCATGGTATAACAAGCCAGCACATGATAGCAAATGACATTTATAGGAAAGCATCTAGAATTACATCATAAAACACTGCAATCATGTTAGCCACATGCACAGAAAAAAAATATTGCTCATTCGAAGTTTTATATGTAGAACCAATAACTCAGATGTAGCTTTCTTTTTATACAGTACTTTTTTAGCAGAACCTATTCCCAAGTAAATCTGTACAGTGGCACGAGTAGATTTCCCATCAGACCAGTGTTGGCCCTAGAATTTTTTTGGGTAGTGAAATTATATCAAGAGCAACTCTCCCCTGAATATGGGTCCTCTGGTCAGAGGAGTCAAATAGCGCATATTACACATCGTTGAAATAGGGGTCATTTAAGACCTTGAAAAAAGGCAGATATGGTACACAAACCTTATTTTGTCTGTATACTGACACATATACTAAGTACCGCAACATGGCAGCAAAGACCAGACATGGGCAGGCTAACATGGGCAATACAGAAATCAGATTTCCCCACAAAATTGTAACAGATTACATTCACAAATGCACAAATGGGATTTTGTTTTCCTGATTGAGATGCTGTAATATGGGATCATATTTGGACCTGCTGAATTAGCGGATGTCTTTTTAGCTATGCAAAAGGCCCATGTTTTTACACCATCTTGGAGTTGGTGGTTTTCAGAACTTAACCATTACTTTAATAAGGATGACTTTTGCTCCATCTAGGCACATTTTATAAAATAAATGTATTGGCACACGCACATCAACAGTTACAAAAAATAGAAATGTAAAAAATGTAAAGATATGATTCTTTAAAGGTACTTGTGGCAAATGATGGTGAAATAAGCAGCATTTAATAAGAAAATAAAAAGTTTAGTTACAATATGGGGTGTGCAATTGTGGTATTAGGCATTAATATTAAGTGCTGGCTGGTGTTTGAATTTCAGCAACTAAATAAATTTATGCAAAATTGTTTTATAGAAAATTTTTGGGGAATTGCACATGCACCAATGTGTAGTATCGACATAAAAATTTACCAGTAGGTATCCAAATTTATAGTAGCTTGGAATCAGTGTATACAGCTTTGTCATGCTGACTTGGCATCATATTATTTTACCCCCTGAACAACCCTATGGATCACTTGATTGGATCCAACGGGCCTATAATGTGAGTCTTCCAAAGCTGTGGTGCAATGGGGTTCAATAAGTGCTGTACTAAGGGCAGCTGATATTCACAGTGTGTTTTTTCCCCTCTTCTGTCACCTTTTAAATTTTCCTACTCAGACCTTTGTAGCGGATGCCCAAATCTGAGTTTTTCTTCAATACATAGTGCAGATTCTATGGAAACAGAGCCTAGACTTGTGACTACAAAACATAGTTGTAAATAAAGTCTGCTGTATATGTATCTTTGCAGTTTACATGTAAAGCTGCACACATTGTCATATATATGTTGGCACTGCCGAACAACAAGATCTGATGGTGAGATGATTGTGCTCAGTTGTTGGTGGCTGCTGTTTGTATGCTCTTCTTGCCTCACTTTTGTGGGTTTATTTGCATTTTTTTGAGCATTTTTGTGGCATTGAATAAACTATACTATTCTAGGAATAACGCAGCCTGCGCACTATTACCATTAGTACAGTAAAAGTGATCAGTATTACTGTTAGTACGGTAATTTTAATGCTGATTTTTGCACCTCTGGGGGTTGCGAGTAAAAATCCGGGTTAAAATTACAGTATTAAAGGTAATAGTACTAACGCTGCATTAATCCTAGACTAACGTGGCCAAATTGAATCTGCCCCTATATCTCTCACACTATATTTCAGTGCATGTTGTTGAGGGAGATGAGCAAGTTATATGGAACACTGGTAACTAGGACTTATAGGAATCTCCATTTGTATAATCCAAATCCCCTCTTCACTTTTTCACCTTTATGAGCACATTTAGGGCTAGATTTACTAAGCTGCGGGTTTGAAAAAGTGGGGATGTTGCCTATAGCAACCAATCAGATTCTAGCTTTCATTTATTTAGTACTTTCTACAAAATGACAACTAGATTCTGATTGGTTGCTATAGGCAACATCCCCACTTTTTCAAACCCCCAGCTTAGTAAATCTAGCCCTTAGAATAGTGTTAATTTGGAGCTCACACAGGCTGATTTCATTAACCAGTAGGGTTTAGCCACCATTACCATGTCTGTCCAAACTGATCTTATTTAGATTTAGTGCTGAGCAAGTGCTTTGAGTCTCTAGGTAACAAATGAACAAAGGTTGAGAACATTCCATCTTCATAGGATATGAATGCAAGAACACAGCAAATGCTGTTTACTCAGATGTAATCAATATTGTTTTATGACTGCAAAATTGCTTCATAAAATCAACCAGTTGTGGTTCAGGATCCATTCGATAACCAGGATTAACGTTTAATGAATTTTGAGGCTTAATGCTTTATTTGCCAAATGAGTTTTACTTCAAAAGAATATGTAAAGATGCGCTACATATAGCCATCATATTATTTAGTGAACAACTAAAGCTATTCTGTGTTTTCTCCTAGGGATAGAAACGTAATTTGGATCACTGGGAACAGCTGGTGTTTCATATACCATTTAGAGCATTGGTATTACAGGAAACTTTTCAAAAGCAAAAACAAGCAACAGAGGGAAGCATCAAAGGTCTATGGGGACATATCAAATAAAATTAAATCAGACTCAAAAGAAAATTTTACTTAACTGTCTTAAGTAAAAACAATGAAAGCAAGGACATATGTAATTTTATGATCCACGTGCTAATGGTTTCCTTTTACTGTTCCTGTTACCATTTTCAAAATTAGATTATATTTGATCTGCAGTGAGTACTAGTGTTACAGTCTTTTGCCCTCTTGTTTGCCCAATGGATGAGTGAATAGTACACATGAATCAACCCACTCTTTGCAAAGCATTTCTATTGTATATGTAAAGTCACATGACTCTTATATACACACCAAACTTACACTAGTAACAATAATTCAGCATAGGGAAAAAATGTAATTTAGCTATGTTTAAAGTTCTAGGTGTCTGTAATCCTCAACTACTAGAACCAATTCTCGAGATGTTTGCCTTTAGCAGTACCCTCTCTGAGGAACTACATATGTTCCACAATACTCAGTTGACTCCAGGACTTAAGCTCGGATAGTAGTAGCTATTGATTTACAATTGCCCATTAGAGAGGATTGAACACAGCGGGAGGAAGTGAGCAACCATGATGGTTTCATAATGTAAACTGAGAATCAGACTGACACTTGCCTGGTGAAGTTGACAGCACACAGTAGTAGCAGGTAGTGAGCAACCAGATCATGTAGTGTTGCAAACTGACAATCAGACAGGCAGGGGTTAATGCAAATAACAAGCAGGCCACGTCCATTAGCATAGTATCATAGACAGTAGTGTCTATAAACAAGCCATGGGTCAGGGCAGGAAGAGATATATATATATATGCAGATTTGTTTAACAAGCTAAGAGTCAGGAGTGGAGAAGAGAGCAAAATCCTTTAAACAATCCGGGTCAAACACTGATCATCATCATCATCATCAGTTATTTATATAGCGCCACTAATTCCGCAGCGCTGTACAGAGAACTCACTCACATCAGTCCCTGCCCCATTGGAGCTTACAGTCTAAATTCCCTAACATACACACACACAAAGATGGACACAGAGAGAGAGGCTAAGGTCAATTTTTTTGATAGCAGCCAATTAAACTACTAGTATGTTTTTGGAGTGTAGGAGGAAACCAGAGCACCCGGAACAAACCCACCCAGGGAGAACATACAAACTCTACACAGATAAGGCCATGGTTGGGAATTGAACTCATGACCCCAGTGCTGTGAGGCAGAAGTGCTTACCACTAGGCCACTGTGCTGTCCATAGCTGATAGCAGAACAGGACAGGATACAAGTTGGGGAAGGCTGGGCAGGGGCGCATGGGGTTCTGCCCGCTGGACTGGTCCCATAGTGGGCTACTTTGAGCTGGTCACTTAGCCACTTGCATTTTTTCCCCTTTAACATGTTCCTAATAGGCTGCTGAGTCGAGTCCTGTCCCCCAGGCTAAAATTTTCCAGCCTCCCCTGGATTCAAGGCACACTAGGTCAAGCATATACTATCATATACTATCACTAGCATTTGTATGAAGCCAGAAAGAGGCTTATAAGTGCAGGAGCATCAATCAGTACTGCAGAATGATTAGCTGCATGAGTGCGGTAGGTGATTGCACACCTGAGGCTGCCAGACTGAGAGCTGAATGAAGCTTGTAACTATTTACCTAGCAACCTGCTGAATTATTGAACTACAGGAATGATCAACACAGAGTAGTAGCAGTAATTGCACAGATGACAGATCCAAAAACAGGAGAGATCCTTATTTCTTAACAGTGTTATAAGAGCTCATTAACATGGGCACCTTATTTATTTTTCTCATACATATTTACTGAAGTTTCAAATGCATTGAAAAATCGCAACCACAACTTCTGTAGTTTATGTTTGACAAAAAATCAAATATTTTACAAAAGTGAAGGAAGTAATTTAAAAAAATAAATAAAATGGAGTATAAAGTATAATGCACGTCGGAAACCTTTGCAAATGAAAATATTTTGCACTAGGATTTCTTATTGTGGAACAATGGGGACAAGATGATGAGAAGATGTGTGCAGAGAATTGCATAATATTTTGCATATACAAAAGCAAAGTGGCATGTCGATTTACATCCCCTTTCCGCTACGACTACCTAATCACAACACACACTTAACATCCAGTTGCACCTCCAAACAGACACGTACATTCTGCTGAAGCTCAGTCTTGCTGCAGGGTTGACCACCCTACCATCCTACCTCTCCTTCACTGCACAAGTTTTTGTCCCCACTATGTCCAGTGTTTTAGGAGCATTTCTGTCCTTAACAAAACTGACAGAAACACATCTCTCCTCCTGATATTTAACCCTCTTCACACAAAACAAATTCATTTTCTTATAGTCATATGTCTGAACGTAAAACTGCAGCACACACACAGGTCAACAATCGTGTCAATATGTTAGTTCATACTTGCCTTATTTTTCAATTGTCTTCCCAGAAGTTATGGGGCAGGTGGGCGTGTGGCGTCGGGGCTCAAAGAATTGTGTCATTAAGCACCGCCCCCTCCATTTAACTTACCAAATTGGCCGGGATCCAAGAGGTTGCCCTGCTCTCCGGGAGTCCTGGAGGATTACCAGAAATTTGTGAGTCTCACGGAACGTCCGGGCAACTATGTGTTTGTAGAACCGTCTGAGTTCAAATCAGTAGCAGAGGCTGGGGAACTGTGAGAACATGTCTTTACTGTGTGGTATATACTGAGAACTGAAGATGGCTGCCAGGTATTTCCTTTCAGCCAGCACTTCCTGAATGGAAAGTGGATGGCAGTGATGTCACTTCCAACAAATACACACAGCATACATCTACAGTGTTAGCTACCATTAAACGAAATTACACTACCAAAGTGCACATTGTTTAACAATTCCCCAAATAGCTATAGTTATAATTTAAGTGAGACTTGCCATTAGTTATGGTTTCATGCAAAATACAGTGTTCAGTACTTGTTCACCCTTTATCTTTTCATTATATCCATAACAATGAATACGAGATATTACAATGCTGTGCATGTTCATTTGTAATCTTATACGACTGAACACAATTTTCAGACAAGCCAACAGGTATAATGTATTTAAGTCTGTCTGATATTGGGATGCACTTTCATTGTATGTGTCCATTAGGCAGCCATGCAGATCATTTTAACATTAGAAAGAAATAAAAAGCATTTTCAGTAGAGAATATTTTTAAGTGAACATATAAAGGTCACTGGCTAAGAGTCAAAACTGAAAATAGCATGCCTCCCAATCACCGCAAATATGGTTCCTCTGACTCATCTCTAATTGCCTGGAAGGATACAATGCGAAGAGAAAAATTAGAAACATGAATAGAAATATGTGGAAGTAATACTAAAACATTACATAGCATTTTATTTTCTTCTTGTGTCTCTTTTATTAATTTACCATATATGTATATTGTGTATATTTGCAAATAGAATACAGATACTGATAAGAAAGTCCTCACGCAAGAAATAAAAAGTGCAAAAAACAAAAATATTAGCAAAGAAAGTAGAAAATGCGCTGTTATACTTGTAGCCCTGGATGCTGGATTTGCATCTAGAAACTCCCAATTTGAAACCAGTGGTTGAGCAACACAATGTTTATTTATCATTCGGAAGATAACAGGATTATATCTGTGGGATCTGAATTTCAGAGGGTTCTAATTTCCAGGCGTGGGCTGGGAGAGAAAAGCCCGGGGGGCACACAGGCGGCCGCATCACATAAAAGGGATGCGACCGCGTCATTGATGATGCGGCCGCATCCCCTGTCATGTGATGCGGCCGCCTGTGCGCTGACGCGGCCGCATCTGATGTCATGTCATCATATGCGGACGTGGGGGAAAGTATTGTATTTTGAATCCGGGGGGCGGCCGGCCGGCCTACCCCCCCGGTCCGAGTAGCGGCCTGACCGAGCGGCCCCCCTGCCCCCTGGACCAGCCCGCCCCTGCTAATTTCACAGATTCTGTCCTACCCAAAAATATATCACTTTGCACATTGTCAGTGACAGGGGCATAAGTACCACCAGATCAATACATGCATCTAATATGTTGCCCAGAAGTGAAGGAGGAATGGCCAAGTGTGTCCATCTGCTCTGGAGTCCCCTGTTCTGCTCTTGTGAGCAGGTTTTGGTGCTAGCACATGTACAGTGAAGCCTTAGGTTTTCCCTTCCTCTGAGATAAATATATCAGTAGATCTGAAAGCACAAACCTGGCTCCACTGCGAATGTGCCAACCCCTGTGTATGCTCAGAATCGCTCTAAGTACATATGCAACAGAGATTTTCTCCATCTTCCCAATTTTCTTATGGAGCCTGGTGCTTGTGAGTCTAGTACACTCTATTACTGTTATAAACCTGTAGTGTACTCATATTGTCATGTCTCGTCAATAAGAGAAGAAAAATACCACATTCTCTTTATGCTATGCTGTTCAAGTTAGTGAAGTCGGTAAAATAACATAGCAGTAGGGGCTGCCCGAACCTAAAGGATTAGCATGGAGCTTGGTAAACTCTGCTAGACAGCACAGTTATAAAAATATAAAAAAAACAAGAAATAATAGCAGTTATAGCCACAAAATATAATTTTGGTCTATTTTTCACATTTTTACTAAAAAAATGTAAATTAAAGTGGATTTAATCTTTAAGGTAAACTTTATAATCCTAGAGACTAACCTAGCCTCCCAAGAATGTGAGTTTTATTTATTGTGTCCTCTATTAATATATTTGTTTGCAATCAGCTCTATAGTTGTTTTTGCCATGTTTGTTTTCAAAGTCCTGATATTGCTTGTCCTAATTTTAATGTGGAACTGCTCTGACTTTGAGAAATCACCTTAACACCATGTTGTAATGAACCTGTTGTCCAGGAGCATCCACCTATGCAGTATTCAAATTATTTTCTAGCTTTATCAGCTCACTGACAAATCACTACGAGTTGGAATTAATGAAACATTTTTCTTTATTTGGAATCCATTAAAATGCATAAGAACACACTTGTCCAGGGAGACCAGAGCTCTGATTCACAAATGCTGAGACCAGACATGTATTCTGCTAAACATTGGTTTCCTGTCAGAATTTGTTGCTGAAATAGGAGTAGCATGGGGTTGGGGTGGCTGAGCGAAATGTAGCCCTCTCCTCTCTCTGTCTTCTGTGTATTAATTTCCTTTAAAAAGGTGCAAAAAAGCCCTTTTGCTGTTGATAACGAGTGTTTTCAACGGTGACAGGACTTTGTATCCCTTCGGTCTATACATCAATGTGTAACCACCCTGCCGGCAGAGAAGCCTTTTTAACAAGTCTTTTTATGTGAACAAGTAGAACTGAAAGCCCAAGTCTGGGCTAGCCTGCTTTCACTTGCATATAATGTCAGAAACTGGGCAGACGAATGTCACATTTCTGTGCTAATAGCTGGAATTAGTAATGACAGCTAAGGAGCCCGGAGTATGATGAAAAAACATTACAGTTTTATTGAACAAACATATTCCAAAATAGTGCAGGAAAGGTGCTGACCAGGCATAGCTGAGTATGAACAACAGATATCCGAGTGTAGCTCGAAACAGGTAAGTAGCAGAAAATGCAACAGGTGAACTTGTTGAGTGAGATGAATAGCCATGAACAGGGAAGACAGTTAGCAGCTTGCAGTAAGTCCAAGGGAAACAAGAACAGTAATAACAATGACCAGCAAGGTGCACTGTGGGAAGTAGGTATAAATAGGCAGAAACACAGGTACAGTAATTAACCATGAAAAAGGTTAACTCCTGCTGGTGAAGGGAGCATGACAATAGCAGCACCACTGGTGAGAGAGAGGTACTGCAGGGCTGGTGCAAAATAAAGTCAAAGTCAAGGCTAGTCCAGCAGTCAAGAGCTGCAGAGGCAGAACAGCATCCCCATGGGCGATGCTGTGGTACAGCCGGAGGCAGATCCTGACAATGAAGCGCTAACCCTTACTGTTCCAAATCAGTATCACTTTTTGAATACACTGAAGTGATAAGAGATTTTTTTTTACATGATGTACAAGTCACCATTCACTGTAAAACTGTAATAGTTGTTATAGGCCAACTTACCATTATTGTATGTAGCTCAGAAAACTAGTGTGGCAATGTGTTCAGGCAGCTAATTCCGAAACATTGCTAGTAGAATAATGTCAAACAATGTTTACAGCCAAACAGCTCAGTGTCTGCTGGCACAATTATACTCGTTGTTATTGAGGCAGGACCAGGATTTGAGTAGTTCACTCTCTCTGGTTTACATCTGGCCTTCCACTGGCAGTGTTGGCCAGTAATGCCCCCCCATTCTTTTGGAGTGATCACTTAAATATTCCTCCAGCGAACAAAATTTTATTTTACTGGAGAAATAATTATTTTGATGTTAAGGTTTGGAAATAGACGTGGGAATTCCATTTCATATCAGCCAAGTTTCTACTGGCCTGACATGTTTTGGGACCAGTGAAAAAAATGAGTATACAATGCTATATGAGACTGAATACATTAAACATATTAAACTGAATAGAAAATCAAACGAAAACCATGTGCCTGCATGGAGTGTACTACAAAATCCAATGCCTGTAGCACTGCACAAAGACACATTGTGGGTTTGACATGCTTTTGGGAACCTTTCCTCTCAAGCCATGTCCGGTTCTAACATTAAGAACAAAGTAACATGACATCATGACTTTGTCTGGTCACAGCTTGAAAATATTATTGTACAGGCTATGTCACCTATTCAATGCATTAACACAAAGGCAGTTTATCTATGTTGTTGAGGTTTTTAAAAAAGGGGGCTGAAAGATTCCTCTTATCTAAAACAAAACAGATGCATGTTAAAAGCCTGTCCATACACAACAAGTCTTTTGTTGAAATTAACCTTTTTTTTTTCCAAAGATATGATTTGAAACTGAAATGTCAGGGAAGGCCTTAATGTATTTGTTTATTGATGAGGGAGATGACTTGGAGAATTAAAGAGACAATATTTGTAGTAAAAATAAAACAATTGATAACATGAGGTTTTAAAACTTTTATAATCTAAATTCTAATTGCACATTGTCTGAAATATTTTTAGTGATGCATTTGGTGTATAATGGAATATTTCACAAATAAATAGATGTAAGAAAAATATGGATGAAAATAGGAGGTAGAATTTTGAATAATAACTCTTTACAAATCTATGTCAAGGCAGGGTTTCCATTTTTTATTTTTTTTAGCACAATAATCTTGCTATCCCAATTTGATTTACTCAAACTATTATTCCTAGATGTTAATGAGATTAAGGGGCATATTTACTAAACTGTAGGTTGGAAAAATTGGAGTTGTTGCTTTTAGCAACCAATCAGATTCTAACTGTCATTTTGTAGAATGTACTAAATAAATGATAGCTAGAGTCTGATTGGTTGCTATAGACAACATCTCCACTTTTTCAAACCCACAGTCTAATAAATACGCCCCTAAAATTTCATATAATGTGATATGGAATAACTGGTGAACAATTTGAATTTACTGAATCCATTTGCTGTATTCAGATTTTTTATGTATCTGTACACTAATAACTGTGTCACCAACTTCATTGAGAGACAAAAAAAATATTTAGAAAAATCACAATACCTAAGAGTCTGAGTGAAAACTGGCTAGGAGGCAAAACTAAATCAGGAATTTTTCTAGTGGTGCATAAAGCATTATGTGGAGTTTAGTACTTTGGTTAGGGTTATACCATATTTTTATTGAGGTTTTAATTATCTTTATTTCACTGGATGACAGTAATAATACTGAAAGTTTTGCAACTGTGGTAGTTGGACACCAATGGGAAAACTGTTGTAAAACTACACCCAGACAGAACAGACTGCTCAAGAAAATTGCAACAGAGAAGCGAAAATTGCCAGGGAAACTTGTGATGATGATATGGAAGGAAGCAAAAGCTAATGTTTCTTTAAAAACTTTTTGGAGGTGCCTTGTAGAGTTTTGGTTTAGAGCTTGTGGACCAGTCAAGAAACTGAAGCTGACACCAGCAATGAAGAAAAAAACCTAGCATGGGCCAATAAGTAAAAAAAATATATATAGTATGTGTATTTGCCATGATTTTATCAAAATTTTACAAGAAATTAAAAAATTCCTAATTCATTGTTCCACATCTCTACATTGAACCCGGGACTTTGTTTTTGAATCAGAGCTGTATCATGAGGCAGCATGGTGGCTTAGTGGTTAGCACTTCTGCCTTACAGCACTGGGGTCATGAGTTCAATTTCCGAAACTATCTGTGAGGAGTTTGTATGTTCTCCCCATGTTTGAGTGGGTTTCCTCCGTGTGCTCCGGTTTCCCCCCACACTCCAAAAACATACTAGTAGGTCAATTGGCTGTTAACAAATTGACCCTTGTCCGTGTCTGTGTCTGTGTGTGTGTGTTAGGGAATTTAGACTGTAAGCCCCAATGGGGCAGGGAATGATGTGAGTGAGTTCTCTGTACAGCACTGCAAAATTAGTGGCGCTATATAAATAAATGGTAATAATAATAATAATATCATGTGTAATATTTAGTTATTTCATGTAATGTAGCCCCGATGAAAAATGAAGCACTGCTTTCCTTCGCCACTGCAGAGGCGCCACTTTCCTTCGCCACTGCTGATGGCGTCACCGATAACTAATCGCGGTTATCGGTGAAGCCATCAGCTGCCGTCGCTTTCTTCCGGAATCGCCATCACTTCCAGTCGCAATACACAGAAGTCGTCCTGCACGCTGGTCAGGGAAGGAGCCCTTCGGTCTCTCCACGTTGGGGTAAGTAGTGTTGGGGTAGTCAGCATCGATATGCTGACTACCACCGTATTACACATATGTTACAGCTTTGCAATAATTCTTGGAAATGTCATTATTCATTTAATAATTAAGCATGCATCATTTTATCACAATCAGATATCAGTCCACATTATGAAATCTCACATGAGCAATATGGGGCTCATTTAAAGTTGGACATATGACAATTTTTGTTTCTGTAAGATTTTTCTGCACTGCGTATGTCCACCAAAAATGCGTATGTGTACATCCATATCTAGATTTTTGTGTATAGGTGACTAAGATCTTCTAATGCCTGGAAAAGCAGAATGGAGGCCAGGGATGGCTGGGCTGGGGGCAGGGAGTTGCTTCTGACATGAAAAAGGCTATTTTGGGACGGTACAGGGACTGGCCCAAGTCTATTACTTTGTGGCTGATCACGGAGGAGAGACCAGCCACCTTTCATCATTAGCCGCCGATCTGCGGCCCCTCCCCCTCTCCCCTCCCTACCCTTGTGTGGCCTATCATTTGACTCGGATTCACATGGGACGTGCACAACATGACATGTGCCGTCCCATGTGTGAAGATCAGCGTGTGCGAACGGAACAAGGTAAGTGGTGTGTGTGCTGTCAATGTAGTGTGTATGTGTGTGTGTGCTGGCAATGTAGTGTGTGTGTGTGCTGGCAATGTAGTGTGTGTGTGCTGTCCATACAGTGTGTGTGTGTGCTGTTCATACAGTGTGTGTGTGCTGTCCATACAGTGTATGTGTGAGATGTCCATACAGTGTGTGTGTGAGACGTCCATACAATGTATGTGTGAGACGCCCATACAGTGTTTGTGTGAGACGCCCATACAGTGTTTGTGTGTGCTGTCCATACAGTGTGTGTGCTGTCCATACAGTGTATGTGTGAGACGTCCATACAGTGTGTGTGTGAGACGCCCTTACAGTGTTTGTGTGAGATGTGCATACAGTGTGTGTGTGTGGAGCATGTCATTATAGTGTGTGTGTGTGTGTGTTTATAGTTAGTGTATGTAGTGTGTGTGTGTGTGCTGGCAATGTAGTGTGTGTGTGTGTGCTGTTCATACAGTGTGTGTGTGTGCTGTTCATACAGTGTGTGTGTGCTGTCCATACAGTGTATGTGTGAGATGTCCATACAGTGTGCGTGTGAGACGTCCATACAATGTATGTGTGAGACGCCCATACCGTGTTTGTGTGAGACGCCCATACAGTGTTTGTGTGAGACGCCCATACAGTGTTTGTGTGTGCTGTCCATACAGTGTGTGTGCTGTCCATACAGTGTATGTGTGAGACGTCCATACAGTGTGTGTGTGAGACGCCCTTACAGTGTTTGTGTGAGATGTGCATACAGTGTGTGTGTGTGTGTGGAGCATGTCATTATAGTGTGTGTGTGTGTGTGTGTGTGTGTGTAGCATTTCTTTATAATATGTGAGGGAAGGGGGAGCATGTAATTTTAATGTATGAGGGAAGGGGGAGCATGTTTATATAATGTGTGAGGGAAGGGGGGTCTTAATTTAGAGTGTGAGGTAGGCTATTTAATGGTGGAGTGCAGAAGGGGGCTAGTTATTTAATGGGTGCTATTTTATTTGTGGGGTGGTGGTGGGGCAATTTAATTTATTGGTGCGGCTGTTTGGAGTGAGATAAATAGGTTTATATATTAAATGTGTTTGCTATATAATGTTAGGGTTGGTTGGAGAGAATTAGATATATTTAGCAAATGAGAATATTATTATTTTAAGGTTAGAGCTGGAGGGAGGCCTAATTATAAGACGTGAGTGCTATTAATTTAACACCGGGACTGTTTGGAGTTTTCTAAACTTTATGTATCCATTTTTTTTTTCCTAATAGGGCCTCCAACATCATAGCATCCAGATAAGCAGCAAATGAGTTAAGGAACCAGCACTCACAAGTGGTGACAGAGACAAGTACGGGTAGGAGAGAACAGGACAGTCTGCCAATTGTCTTGCATCTGGTGGGACAGTTTTGAATTTGGGTGACTGTCTCACTTAGGACAATTGGGAGGTATGTCCTGCTTCATACTGTACTACTTGTGAAGGCAGAGCTGTGTGCACCTAACTGTAGTACACACAGTATTGCCTGTGTATTTATCTAAAATGATAACCATGTTACATCATAGGGGGTTACCCTGTCTACAGTGCCCAGGCCCCCCAGAGCCTTAATCCAGCTCTGGGCCTGGACATAAAAATATATATATGGATTAAGCAACACTAAAATAGCCTCTTTATATATAGATAAATATATATTGTACCAAAAACCACCCTTTAGGATGGGCTATTACTTATGGGCCAGTGCTGTGTGCTTGCCCCCCCGGGCTAAAGTCTGCCAGCCCTCCTCCTGGAGGGATGGAACAATAATATGTAATAATAATAGTGGCTATCAGCAGCACTGTATAGCCACTTCTGATTGACTATATTTTAATATCTTAAATCATTAGCGTTGTGGCTATATTACATCAATTCTGAGCTATCTTATATCATTAAAGAATGTAAGGCAGAATATTTTCCTTTACATGTGTCTGGAAGCTTGTATTGGAATAGAATAAGATGTTAGCACAGAAGGGGTTAATGACTCATGCAAATTATATAATTTGTCTTGTATATAGATAAAATTACTTCATCCTAATTGCCAAATTCACTGATCATCAAGTTAAACAAACGTTAGCAGGAACGTATTTTTTTCAAATATTTTTGTTTAAGGACTGGAAAAGACTGAAGATCTCTGGTAAGCACCCCCTCAAAATTGATAAGTGCTCTTATCCAAACATATTGGAAAACAGTAGAGTGGAAAATTACTAAAGATTGGTTTCCACAGAACACTGCTGAGATTCGCTGGGCAGCATAGGAGAGACACCACAGTAACAAGCATGGAGAAATCCCATTTAACCTTTACATTAATATCTGCATATTGGAATTTATTCACTTAACTTACTAATTTAGCCAACACAATTCTGTTTAGCACCACAACAAATACTACATTAGTTTTTGAATTTAATAAAAATATTATGAGTAGATGAAATTATTGAGCAGTAATGAAATAACAAGGAAATACTGGAAAAAAATCATAATCAGATACTGCTTTTATCACATCAAATACATTAAACTTCTCTGAACCAATGTCCTTTTTATCCTAATGTACTAAATTAAATATCTGCTCCTTGTAGAATTTGATTCATCTAAACTAGATTAAAATCAAATCATGTACAAAATCAATTTCACTTAAAGTACAATAATCTCAACCCACTGAGGCCCCCTTCTAGTAATCACTATAAATGCTGCATTTGCCTTTATTTCCTCCCCGTCTATTGCAATGTGTTCATACTTTTCAGATCCTTTTAAAATATGACGTTAGATTTTCTTTTTTATTAATCTAAAGAGATTTAAATACAACACCACGAAGGTTTGTGTGCATCAAAGTGCATTGTTTTCAAACCTCAATTTAAAATCAGTACTTTGTGTGGTTTTGAAACCTCCATCAAGGCTCATTTTTTCAATGAGGTAGATCACAAACCGCGATTACATTTTTGTGACCTGTGCTCCATACAAACGGTGCAATGTTTCATGTGACAGCTATCAAGACTGCATGGAAAGCTACACAATAAGACTCACATTTTTAGCCGCAGTTCTCAGTGGTGAGATTGGTCAAATCGCATATGTTTTGAGTATAATACCTATACAGTGCTTAATCTACAATTGATCACTAAAACACAGCCACAAAAATATATTTAGGCACCTTTCTTATTATATGTACAACTTTAAATAGTGCATATAAATGCATCCAAAGCATAGATATGACAGCCACCATCATCAAGAAGTAAACTTGCACTAGGCTTGTAAGAAGCACACATTGTGATGGGTTAAATCACCAGCGAATAGTTTTTGCATGATGTATGGTTTGTAAACCAGCAGTTTGCTACAACCGCGTGCGGTTTGTGTCTTCTTAAACCACCCTACATTGTATGTAATTTTGCCCAAACCGCAATTGTGCTTGAATATTTTGAATTTTGTGATCACATAATAATCCTCACTTTCATACATCCCATCAAGGGGTAACATGAGGTGAGTAGACTTTAAAATACAATCCAAGGGGTGAGCACTACAATATCAGTGCACATGCCACAACAATTGGATACAATTAAATTAGACAAATATTAGAATGCATAAGTGGAAAAAGTAGAACATAAAAATGTGCACAATACTTATAGACTAGAACTTTTTAAGCTCTATCAAAATTGCTTTAGGTTCAATGTAGTGTGCACAGATGAGTTGTGCTATGTTGAGTTTGCACTCAGGTCACCCCCTATTGAATGGGATACAGTTTGGGCAGAACTAAAAATATGTCTGAGGTAAAAAATCAGCTGTGATTATTACAATGCCCATTAACAGCACAATTTTTCATAGGCCTTCTCTTCTTTCCTTTACACGGTGCAGCACAGTGGCCTAGTGGTTAGCACGTCTGCCTCACAGCACTGGGGTCATGAGTTTAATTCTTAACCATGGCCTTATCTGTGTGGAGTTTGTATGTTCTCCGTGTGTTTGCGTGGGTTTCCTCCGGGTGCTCCGGTTTCCTCCCACACTCCAAAAACATACTGGTAGGTTAATTGGCTACAATCAAAAATTGACCCTAGTCTCTCTCTGCCTGTCTGACTGTCTGTGTGGGAGTGTGTGTCTATAGTAGGGAATTTAGACTGTAAGCTCCAATGGAGCAGGGACTGATGTGAATGCGTTCTCTTTACAGCGCTGCGGAATTAGTGGCGCTATATAAATAAATGATGATGATGATGATAGGCCGTTTAAATTTGATCAAAATTGCTAGAAATCCCTGGAAAACAAATTTGGAATTCTTTGTTCCAACTCTTTAAAAAAAAGTGAATTCACCAGTAATGTTTAAACGTGTTGGAGCTTTTCCCACTCATTTCAATATACCCATTCATTTAATGTATTAAATTAATAGGTGCCATGAATATAAAACTTGATTATTAAACAAACAGGTTGTAATGATTGTAATGATCCTGCATGTGTGTATGTGTCTGTGTGTGTATGTGTCTCTGTGTGTATGTGTCTGTGTGTGTATGTGTCTCTCTGTGTGTGTGTGTGTATCTGTGTGTGTGTATGTGTCTGTGTGTGTGTCTATGTGTGTATGTATCTGTGTGTGTGTGTATGTGTCTGTGTGTGTCTCTATGTGTCTGTGTGTGTGTGTATGTGTATGTGTGTGTGTGTATGTGTCTGTGTGTGTATGTGTCTCTGTGTGTATGTGTCTGTGTGTGTGTCTGTGTGTGTGTATGTATGTGTGTGTGTGTGTGTGTGTGTGTGTGTGTGTGTGTCTGTGTGTGTCTATGTGTGTGTATTTTTCACACACAGAGATTAGGAAACATTAATTGAGTGGTTAGTTCATTTGTTAGCACAGTGTGATAATGCTGAATATTAAAACTTTCCACCACAATTACATTAATGAAATAGTAGTAAGCTTTCATTATTGAGCATAAGCAAAGTGTTAAATTAATTAACTGCTTAATTAAAGTCTTCTAAATCTCTATTGAAGTGGGGGAAAACACAATAATGTTGCTAGGGCTCTTTGGGGACATGGAAACACAAAAGCAAAACTATAAGCTTATTTTAAATATATTTTGTACCTTCATCAATGGGGCAGATTGAATTAGCCGCAATATGATGCCAGACATTGCCTTGACATTGTCCAGCTGCACACATTGCTGGTTAATACGATACAGAAATCTCCGCTCAAACTTCCCTCCATCTCTATGGGACGATGAGCTGAGATTTTAGTAAAAACTCCAAAGCGATTTGTCACTGTTCCGGAGACACATTCCGTCACCTTGCGCCAAATTCAATCTGTCCCAATGTTTTCAATTATCAGAGTTTTCTAAGAGTACATTAATTACAATGGCAGTATTTGTATACATTTTTATTTGTTTTTTGGGGGTTTTTTTTGCTGGTTTTTCCATTTCATTGGTTTTAAATAGAGATGCTCAAGCTCAGTTCCTCGGAAACCTAACACACCCGAATTTAGAGGATCCGAGTGCTCGGTACTTTCGCGCTTTTTTGGGATCGAAAACAAGGCAAAACGTCAGCGTTACATCGTCGGATCTCGGATGTCGGGTGTTTTGGAATCTATAAATATCGCTCTCCACAGCGATCTAGCACCATTTGAGAGAGGGACACAGAAGGGGTAGTACAGAGTGTAGAGAAGTTTGGCAGGGAAAGTTATAGAATTGAAAGAGGAGGGTGGTAGCAGTGTTAAAGAAAGTAATCAGTGACATTCAGAAGAACTCCAGTGCTCCATTGCTAATTCTCATTGCAGAAAAATACAAATAATAGTGCTTACAGGGTTGATGTAATTCTGCAGTCCAATTCTACTGTGTTATATAGGTAACACACAGAAAGGAGAGCTCCAGTGTTAAATCTCATTGCAGATAAGTACAAATAATAGTGCTTACAGGGTTTATGTAATTCTCCTGTCCAATTCTACTGTGTTATATAGGTAACACAAAAAGGAGAGCTGCATCGCTAATTGTCATTGCTGAAATACAAATACTAGTCCTTGCAGGCTTTTCTTCTGAATTTGCGCCAAAAAGTGGATGGTGTTATCAAAATGGATTCACAGCAGTACACAGAAGAGCAGGAGCATCAAGCAGCTGCTGCCACCAGTCCTGATGATAGTAATCCCTGTACGTCATCTGGAAAAGCCTATGTAAAAGTACATAGTGTTTTTAGGTCAGGCAAACAAAAATGTAAAAAAAAACACCTTTTACCTTGGTCAAGAAAAAAAGAGCTGTAATTCAGGCAGTTATCTGCAGAAAACAATAAAATTGCCAACATGCCATTCTACAGACGCAGTGGCAAAGAAAGAATGAGGCCTTCACCTTTCTCTATGAGTGCGAGATCTGAAACTGTTTTTGAGGCATCTTCTTGTAAGGTCAGTTGTGACCAAGCAAGATCTTGTCATTCGGACTCCAAAAGTGGTGCCCAAATACCTTTACGTGTAAAAGCCGAGCTGGAAGAAAACAGTAAGGCATTAGAAGAAAATGTATTCTCAGATTCAGAAAAGACATCAATCCCATCCACGAGTGCTATGTGTAATCGTGACCATTCTGATAGTGTACCCATAAAGAAGGCCCCTTTTAGCATTTCTGCAGATATGTGCCTGAACAGCCCGAGTGTAGCCGGTGATACACCAATTGAGGATGCCACTTTGGAATTGCAACAGGATGAGGGGGATATTTGTGTAGCCGACGAGGGCGCTAATGAGGATGTTGAGGGTGAGGATGACGACAACAGCATCTTGCCACAGTAGAGTTAATTAACAACACTGTTACCTTAGATGACTTGATCCCATTGTTACCTTGTTTTGTGGAGGCCCAAACAAACCAAGCACTTCAGCCACAAGGAGTAGCACTTTTGTGGCTGAAGTGCTTGGTTTGTTAAAGTGTGCATGTCCTTTTTAAGATCCAACATAAAGGTGGGTGGGAGGGCCCAAGGACAATTCCATCTTGCACAACTTTTCTTTTCTGACACAGCTGTGTGCCAATGTGTCCTAGATGTGCTAGGAACTGCCATGTATTTGAGTCATTGCTCTGTCGCTTAGCATCCAGCCAGGTCGCTGCAGTATTTGTCCGAAAGTGTATGAAAATAATATTATGACCTGTGAGGTGGTCAAAATAGACTGCAAATGACTTGAAATTAGTGTTATTGAGGTTAATAATAATGACGTAGGATCAAAAAAAGAGCAAAATTATGTGATTTTTGCATATTTTAGGATTTTTTTCTAAAAAAAATACAGATCCAAAACCAAATCCAAAACACATGAGGATGGCTTTGCCGAAACCAAAACCAAAACACGAAGCTAATCCAGATCCAAAATCAAAACCAAAACCACGTCACATTGGTCAGTGAACATCTCTAGTTTTAAACCATTCTCCGGTTTAGTTTTTTCCAAGTCTGATTTACTAAATTGATCTGTCATACATTCACATGTTCTATAATTATTCACTGAGAAGTCTGTGCTTTCACTGATTTTGCAATGTCAGGCAATTTTTGTTTCTGTAGATTTGGACAATTATTATTTTATATATCAATTTGCCTTTTAATAGATTCAGTGATTAGGAAATCAAACTATAGATCATTAAAACTACAAATACACCTGTTTCTTGCTTTCTACAACCAAACATGTAATAAAATGTATACAATATAAATTCTGCTTTAGTTATTTGCCCATAAATAGGGACAGTCCCACATTTTAAGGATCTGTCCTTTAAAATGTATGTTCATGAACATATCCAGATTTTTCAAAATTTACTATTTGTCTTGTTACATTTTTGTATTGTGGTCTGTCTCTGGAAATGTTAGATATTCGCACAGTAACAATTTTACCCCAGCATAGCTTATCAGTCAAGCTCTGCTACAATCACCACAAAGTCTATACATGGGGGATAATATTATAAATTAAGACAACAAACAGACATGATTGAGAACCCAAAGAGGATTTGAAGCAGAAACATGTAATTTGGTAAAAAGAAGAACATGAGGTTTGATAACAGCAAAGATATACCGATGGAAGGTATATTTATTGTGTGGACATACATGTTACAGTTAGTATTGTTGTGCTTCTGACATACAGGGCCTGATTGAGAAAGAAACATACACCCATTTTCATAGTTTATGTTTGTGTTCTCTCACACTGCGCTTGCTCAGAAAGCTGTGGCCATGCAGACCTGTGATTATTGCACTTATATCTCCTTATGCCTGAAGAGGTGTGATAAGCATACTTGCCAACTCTTCCGGAAAGTCTGGGAGACTCTCGAAATTCGGGTCAGTCTCCCGCAAGAGCTGACAATTTCTCCTGCACCCCAAACTTCCCTTGTTAAAATGGCGCGATTCACCGTGAATCGCGTCATTTGGCACGATTCTTGGAGAATCGCGCCATTTAGACCCCTCGAAAACCGTCACAGGGGCAAAATGACGCATTTGGCCGCGCCCCGCCCCGCCCCCTCCCACCCTCCAGTCATGCCCCTCTCCCGGAAACAAGCTTCCGAGAGTAGGTATGTATGGTGATAGGGGGAAAGGGTGTTCTAATGTAAGCAATGTACAGTAAGGGCGTGCTCAAACAATTGTGTATGGATTCAGACTGGGACAGATACTGCGGAAAAAGTTATTTAATCTACAGGTAGTCAGGAGATGTAAATGTTTGAGGGGTATCTGTTGTGAACTCTGAATGCAGTATACATACATATTCACTTTTGTGCAAGATTTTCAAATACAATTTACATTAGCTTTCAGCTCTGAGTCAGGCCCACAGTTTCTCTCTACTGCCTCTCCCAAAGTGCTTAGAATATACGGTCCATCCACCTGATGCAGTCAGTCTGTCTGCACCGCTTTGCTCTATTTGGGCTTCAGTGTGCATGCTTTGACATGACCGTGGGTGCAGGTAATGGCAGAACTACTGCCATTACAGGGTGTGCGCTGGCTGTGCCCACTAACCTTCATACCCCATAGTTGCTGTAACCACTGCAACAGCTATAGTTTCGCCACTGGGTTACACTTGCCCATCACTGTCCTGCTCTGCTATTGGTTGCTCTATTTATTCCACTCCTCTGCTATGGCCAGCCAGGAACATGGGTGCAATTATTTAATTAAATAACAAGGGACCTCAGTCTGGACCACAGGTTGTTTGAGAAAGCTGTCTGTTTCCTACGTACTTGCAATCACATTTATAATGATTTATTGTTTATAGTCATGTAAATTTGCATTTCGTATCAGACATCAGACAGTATGGTCCAAGTTTAAGTAATTTAAGATAATATCAAATTAGTAACCATAGATTGGAGCGTATTTTTGTTGCTTCTAATATATTATTTCATGATCCTTAATATATTTAAATGTGTGTTCTTAGTTATATATTTTTACATAATAATATTATTTAAATGTATATTATATACAATATTTGAACACAAAACATTTTTTTAAATTTAATTTAGAACAACATACTTTTTAATATCGTTGCGCAGATTATACTGACGTTGGATTTAGGGATTAGTGCAGTATCTAAAACTAAAGGGGATTTGGTCCTTGTTGTATCATATTAATGAAAGATATGTGGTGGGCTAGACTTAGAAAAAATGTTTCGTCAGTGAGCTTTATGTCTTATTTTTCTGTGCTAATTTATGCTTTATTGTCAGAGTAAAGGAACAAGGGCACAAGGAAGCAGCAGCAATTCATTCAGTAAGAATTAGTGTTCAGATGTATAAATCAGTTGTGATCAGGCAGTTAATTGCATTTCTCATTATATAAATGCACAAATACAATATTTGAATCTTAAGAAACCTTTTCCATGATTGGAATCTATCTTGTTTTACATACAAAGAATGAAGAGAATATTGAATTTTCTAACATATCAAAAATAAGGATTACACTTATTCATTTAACAATGAAGCTGTAAATAAGTGTGAATAATAAGAGTTGTAACTGGGCCACAGTTCAAAATATATAACCCCACTCAATCAACTAACTAGCACGTATATGATGTCACAGAACGGCACATATACCATATGAGAGCAGCGGGTGATCTGCTGCTTTCTTTAAAAAGACTGAAGCACCATCCCTTTTCACCTATTTTTCCACAGAGACAAGCAGCTTCAATGCTTCTGACCAACCCCCTCTGCCTATGAGCAGATTAGAGCATCTTATTAGCAGTTAAATAAGTTTCCAAAACAGCAACAGCTCTTTCGTAAGCTTCTCCCCAGTGGACTTTCCCTAGTATACATGAAATGGTAATGGTAGTTTTTCGGTGGCACAGCTTATCCGACTAATTCTACATAGACAAATTAACGAGCTGTATTACAATTCTTCTCTCATTCCTGTGGTACTCCAATCATCAGTGGTGGCATGTGAAGCAGTTCATTATATGAGCAATCTGGACTGGTCTGCACAGAGTAAGAAACTTTCTTTTGAGTCAAGCTGCTCTACAAAAGGCCACATGTCATTTTCCATAATTCTCCACCAGTTCTGCCTGTGTACACTAAGTAATAAGTATAAAATCATGCTGTGCAGCAGAGCTGCAACAGGACATCAAATGAACACTTCACTGTAAGGTTTATGTCTTGAAATTGCAATGGCCACAGTCATGAAGCAGAGTAAGCCATTCATGTCTGGCTTTTGGGGAGAGAGCCAACTAGTAGACATCTTTTTTTTGCAGAATTTGTGATAATAGTTTTGTTATATATATTTGCCATAATATATATATATATATATATACATGCATATCTATCTATCTATCTATATATATATATATACATATATATATATATATATATATATATATATATATATATAGATATATATATATATGTATATATATATATATACATATGTATATATATGTATATATATATATATATATATATATATATATACATGCATATCTATCTATCTATCTATATATATATATACATACATATATATATATATATATATATATATATATATATGTGTGTATATATATATATATGTGTATATATTTATATATATATATATATATATATATCATATATATATATATATATATATATATATATAGATAGATAGATAGATAGATAGATAGATAGATAGATAGATAGATAGATATGCATGTATATATATATATATATATATATATATATATATATATGTATATATATATATATACATATATATACATTTGAAATGGGATCAACAAATGAAGATCGAGCACTAGGGTGTAACTGATGCATCAGCACTATGAGAATTGAAGGATTCTCCTTAAAGATGATATCTTGTGTTTTCTTAAAAATAGGAATGTACGTGTTAGAATATCATGAATATGTAATTAGTTGTGTAACTTGTAACCCATAAATATCAAGTGTGAAGAATGGAGTGAGAAGCTTTCAAACAGAAGCCAGCAGAGATGTATACTCTCATCAGTGGCTATTTTACTTGCTGTTAATATTTATCAATTATTCTGGACATTCAGACACTTCAACTTTATTAATATATTGGTTTTGGTTATGCCGATTTTTTTTTTGCTAAAATCCCAATTTTTTTTTTGCTGCATTATTTTCCCCTACATTATTATTAACCTCACTAACACTAATTTAAAGTCATTTGCAGTCAATTTTAACCACCTCACAGGTCACAATATTACTATCATACACTTTCAAGCAAAGACTGCAGATTTAGAAGACAAAGCCTACCAGACCTATTATTTCTATTTCAGCAATGACAATTAGCAATGGAGCAATGGAGCTCTCCTGAATATCACTGGAGACTTTGAAAAACACTGTTACCCTTTCTCTTTCTTTTCTACCTATGATGCTGCCCAACTGCACTAGAGAATGCCAAGAACTGTGCTATCCCATCTGTGTCCCTCTGGGAAATGGCGCAGGATCGCCATGGAGTGTACTTATAGAATCCAAATCACATGAGATCCGAGATCCGACAACGTAACCATGATGTTTGCCTATTTTCAATTCGGGGGGCGCAAAAGTACAGAGCCATCTCGGCTCAGTACATGGATCTGCTAAGTTTGGGTGTGTTTGGTTCTCGGGGAACCGAGCCTGAGCATTTTTAGTATATATATATATATATATTGTAACAAAGCGAGGCATTTATCTGACAAGATGCAGAGAAAACATACAAGCAGAATAAAACATTGGCGCAGTTGTGCACCTAGGTTGAGATTAAACCAGGTAAAAACTTATGTGTAGTTTAAAGTTTTGTTAACTTACATGATTTCCTCTCAGCAAACAGACAGGGTGTGTCTGTTAGTGCAAACAGAGCCAGTGATGGGCGTTTTCTCTTAAAGAGAAGGTGGGTGTGTCATCTGCCCATCAAGTTAGGGCTGGGGGAGGAGTATCACGCATAAAAGCTTGTTTGTGTCATTTGTGCCCTGAGACCAACGCTGGGGAAGCTGGCTGGTCTTGAGAGAGCTGAGCTATGTCTAGCTAGCATTTAGGGTCTCCAAGAATTGCTGTGAAATCTGTACGGTGTCAAAACATTTACCATCCTGACAATAAAACTACATAAAAAGGAAGAAATTGTTCGCATGTGCTTCTGCAGTAGCGGGCTCTTGCCACAATATATATATACATATATAGAATAATGCATCAGGCTCCAATAAATATCACATCTGTTTAGTACTGCTTGAGCTGAGATCTTAATACCCTAACACCCTAACAGGCACATCAGCAGCAATCATGAATATACGCTTCTCCTGCATATTCATACATGTATCTTTCGTATTCACTGGGTTTGGTGTATGCAAAAATATATGGAGCCTCCACTGTGTGAGAAACAGCAAACACTACATGACTGCATGCTGCCCATCCGCAAGATATAATTTGTGGACAAAAAACAACTCTCTCTTTCTCTCTCACTCTCTTTCTCTCTCTCTTTACATTTATATATATATATATATATATATATATATATATATATATATATATATACCTGTATAGCTGCTCAATAATTAAAATATCAACTCAACGCCTACTAAAAGCACGTATACATGTGTCAAAAACAAAAAATTCCTGTTAACAGGAGAGGGTAGAGGAGAATGGCCAGACTGGTTCAAGCTGGCAGGAAATCAAGAGTAGCTCAGATAACCATGCATCACAACAGTGGTATGCAGAAGAGGATCTCTGAACTCACAGCACATCAAACTTTGAAGTGGATGGGCTACAGCAGCAGAAGACCACACTGAGTTCTTGCCAGCTAAGAATAAGAAACTGAGGCTACAGTGAGCACAAGCTCGCCAAAAGAAGGCAGCTAAAGATTGGAAAAACCCTGCCTGTCTTGAGAATCGTGATTCTGCTGCAACATGAAGATGGTAGCGTCAGAATTTATCTTTAACAACATGAATCCATGAAGCCATTCTGCTTTGTGTCAATGGTACAAGTGGGTGGTGGTGTTTGTGCAATGATGTGGGGAATGTTTTCTTCGCCCCTTAATACCAATTGATCAACATTTAAATGCCATAGTCTACCTGAGTATTGTTGCTGATTGTGTGTATCACTTTATGGCCCCAGTCTGCCCATCTAATGGCCCCAGTCTGCCCAATAGCAACTTCCAGCAGGATATTGTGGCATGTCACAAAACACATGTCATGTCAAGCTCTATGTACATGACAATGCATTCAGTATACTCCCATAGCCACCACCGTCATCAGATCTCAATCCAACAGAGCACCTTTGGAATGTGGTAGGACAGGAATTTTACAGAACAAATGTGCAGCCAAAAAATCTGTAGCAACTGTATGATGCTACCATGTCAACATGTATCTCTAAGGAATGTTTCCAGCACCTTGTTGAATGCATACCTTAGAGAATCCTTGGTGTTATGGGGGCAAAAGGGGGTCCTACCAACTACTAGATAGGTGTAACTAATAAAGTGGTGAGAGAGAGAGAGAAAGAGAGAGAGACAGAGATTTTATAATACTCATCGTATAACTTAGCACATACTATCCTTGTCTGTGGTTTATATTCTTAGGCAACATAGGTACAGTCACAAAATGGATATATACTTATTAGGTATAGTGATTAACCTCTTATAGTGCTGCAGTTGTATAAAGGAAACCATTGTTATTTCCCCAAAAAAATAAACAACTATAACTAATTATGTAAAAACATGGTTAACAGCACAGAAGCAATCTTGAAAAACAACCTATGAATGTTAAATACAATTCAATACATAAGTAACAAGAACTGTGAAAGCAATAATTAACAAAATACATATTGTCAGACATAAACTCATATATTACTAATATATAGAGCTAATCTAAGAATTAGCTCTATATATTAGTAATATATAAATAAAGTGCCTGCACTTTTAAGAAGAAAAGTACTGACCTTTACTTTACATATTACACAATAGAGGAAAATAACAAGTTATAACAAGAAACATAACTTTTAGTAAATTTCCATTATTTCACAAAGACCGGACAAAGCCAAGGACTTTGTTGCTCAAATTCAGGTCAAGAAAGACCCATCCAAGAGCCCTTCCAAGGACATGTCATTTTAATGAAGATTAATGATGAGGTGTCAGCCTAAACAAGGGTTAAGAAGGTTTCGTTTGGCAAATGATAATTAATATTTTTGGCAAAAGTGAGTATTTTTCCCTATAAAAATGTGAACACTAAATATACCTGTTCAGATTGGCCTGATAGACACTGAACGTACCTGCACTGTTCAGTTAATTATATTTCATTATTAATATAATAAAAGCAACTATTATTGGAAACCTGGCCATTTCAATTATTATTAAAAGAAAAGATTAGAAAATTCTTTTACAGAATCTTTTAAACAGATATTGCGTAACCTGTAATACAGTAAATACAGGTTACGCAAGTAGCGTAGCGCATGCGCAATGCGCTACGTTAATTGCGTAAGCGCTAGATACAGTATTATGTGATTTCCCCACTAGCGTGGGAAAATACCATAATACAGTAGTTAGCTCTTACGCAAACAGCGTAAGAGCATTGCGGAACGGACCTCCTACTAGGTAGGAGGTGTTTGCGACGGCTCCTGGCTTTTTTTTATTTTTATCTTCAATCAAGACTCAATATTCGGGATGTACAAATATGTGCCCCTTCTGGGCGAAGAGTTCTTGATGGCACAGATTCCCTTATGGAGGTATCAATGGCTGGGACTGGGGCAAGCCGGCAAGATGGATTTACAAATAATAAGTGACATTGGAGCAAGAAAGAAGGCATCATCGGTAAGTATTTGGGTTTTATTATTTTAATAAATACTTGTGGTTTAAAAGAGGGTGGTTAGTGTCTTTATTGTGGGTTTTATTATTTTTAATAAATGTATGTGGTTTGTATGAGGGTGTTGTGGCTTTGTAAACTTTTTTCTTTGTGGAACTACAGGGCCCAGCAAGCCAGGGATGTCAGGGCATGTTGGCACTTGTGGTTCTCCAAGTGCCAACATGCCCTGGCTGCCGTGGGTATGCTGGTGCTTGTAGTTATACAAGCACCAGCATGGCCACACTGTTTTTGGCAACCTGGCTGGCTGGGACTTGTAGTTCCACAAACAAAATTGGTGTCAGTTTGTTTTTTTAACTACTTTACGCTGTATTACCCTACTACCCACAGCCCAGGGGTGGTAGGAAGAGCCCTAGTGCTATCAGCACTGGGCTGGTTCTTTCTAGGGGGGGGCCGCTCGTTTTTTTCAGCGGACCCCACTCCCTAGGGAATCCAGCCCAGCGCTGAACAGTCTAGGGTTGGTTAGTCATTATGGCAGGGGGACCCCTGCTGCGCGTCTCCCTGCTATAGTGCCACCAACCCTGGCTGGTTTGCCTAGTGCTGGTAAAGTGAAAATCGGGGGAACCCCACGCAAAATTTTTCCCCGATTTTCACGGGACCAGCACTAGTCAGGCAGCACTAGGGTTAAGCATAAATAGCGGGGGGACCTCACGCTTTTTTTTTTTTCAACTTTTATCTGTTCTTTAACATTTTAACACTGCCAGGGCAGTGTAACAGTGATGTGTTTGTACAACACGCTGCTATCAAGCAGCGTGTTGTATCTGTATCTGTATTTTGAAGCAAACTCTCCTGAGTTTGCTAACTCGCAGCTTCATACATTTGAGAGCTGTATAGCTGCAGTGGCAAACAGTCGGGAGTTTGATCGCTGGCGATTTTGCAAACAGCGATTTTGACAGAAGCACAACTCTGGCGATTTTGCATGAAATCTCAGCTTCATACATCGGCTAGTTTCAACTCTCCTGAGAAAATCGCTGGAGTTGCAAACTCGCAGCTTGATACATTTACCCCTATGTATCATTACGGTAAGGAATGATTAAAAAGGTTACCCACATCCATCCTCATTCTCTTTTTTACCTCTGTCGTTTATTATAATATGAAATGCGGAAATCTAAAATGCACTTAATACACTGTCAACGCCTAGGAAAACAAACCAAAGACCTTTGTATTTTGTACTCTGTTCCTTAGCATCTGTGCTATTCAGACAGCTTCAGGGGTTCACTGATGTTTCAACTAAATCTTATTTGATACCTACTGATTAGCTACTACTACTGATACAAATTAGTTTATGACTGTTAACAAGCCTAAGTTTATTTCCCTGTTCCATCCACCAGTGTCCAGACATGTTTAAGGGAGTCACAAACATACCTGCAGTGTTGGTTTATCTTGATCTGTTGTTCATTCAAGTCTATAGGTTCTACCTGGTTATCATTCTATTAGTCAGTGTTGTACTGGCTTACCAGAGAACCTGGGAAATCACTGGAGGGCCCCACTGCCTGATTGCTCTGCCCCCTATCATAGAGGAGCAGTACCCACACGCTGTGTCAATGCTAAGGGTACATTCAATGACATTCAATTTGGCCATGTTAGCCTAGGAATAACATGGCACTAATTGTATTTAAGTTAATGCGGTAATTTTAGCCTGGATGTTTGCTCGTGGCCCTGAGGGCTGCAAGTAAATATCATCATTATAATTACCATACTAACAGTAATACTGCGTACTTTTACCGTACTAGCGGTAATAGTGCGCAGGGCGCGTTATTCCTAGAATAATGCATTTGAATTGAATTAGTCCCTAAGAAGTGAACAGTGAGCTGGAGTGACCTTGCGCTGCTGACGAGTGATACCATGACAAAGTGGAGCTGGAAGGAGTCACAGCAGCCAGGCAAACAAAAAATAGAATCCGGTGCGTAAGTGAGGCCAGTAATTAGCAGTGTTTGAAGTCATTTCTAATCTCCACAGTTCACGGTTTGGGGTATTAGAGACAACAAAGCTCATAAACTCCTTTTCATGATTTGCCAACGTTCTTTTTATCTTGCTCTTAGTATGTATTGTCCATAAAATACAGCGTAATTGTTTGTACTAGCACTCTTTTAAGCTTCAATGCTAGAGGAAGGTTCTTGACTCTTCACAGTTACAGTATACAAATGTACTATTCTCAAGGGGCTTTCGTGGATAGTACTTGGACTGGCCTTTCCCAAAAGTCCTGTCACACAAGAAGACAATTCGCTATTGTTGGGGAAACCAAGAGCCACATTTTAAGCTATGTTTTTGGAAGTCATTCTCCTATTTTGTACATAAAAATTTTGTGAATTTCTCTGAATGTGGTGGAAATGTTTGCATCTTCTAATGGAAGGTCCTGGCGGTTTGTAGTGTTCATGGAGAAATGTGTGTAATGTGCATTTGAGCACCTCATTTTGTGTTCACATGTAAATACTAGATTTACTTTTGCAGGATGATATCCCTGGTGGGCCTCTTTGCCTGATGGTCCAGTCCCCTATCCAGGGTTGATTGACAGGCTAATCCCTCTATTAGAAACAGCCATCTCATTGTTTGGGGCTGCGCATTATAATGATCCGTTCTGTCGCTCGCTTTCTCTTATATTCTCTGCTGGCCTCATCACACGTGTGTTGTGCACCACATAACACGCATGCTGTCCCATTTTTGCAGGCTGCAAGAGAAGACAGAAGACACTTCCTCTGCCTTAATATTACATTCCCCCGCTGAGCTCCTAATGCCCCACTCCGACACTGCTTTTAGTTGAGCCATTGATCTTTTGAAAGTAATTTCCAGCGCTGATCACAGGGATCAACTCTTTGTTGAACTTCCACTATTCTACCTTGATCCTAATTCTAATTCTGATTCAATTTCTATCAGTTGCATTTTGTTTCCAGACTTGTCTTTCTTCAGCGTATGTCTGTGCTATCCTGTGCATTTTATTTTGTCTAGTTATGCTTTTTCTTCTTTGTCCAGTCCCTGTCAATGTTGTCTTTTAGCTTATTATGGTCCTAATTTGTTGCTGTAATTTGATTACCTGCTCAAGCTCACTATATTTTGGCTTTGTTAACTACACCAGTACTGTGTATAAATGTCTTCATAAGTTTCCATGTCTAAACTATGGTCTTTCTTATCTAGTCCATGCCCAATTCCAACTCCCATTCAGTACAGCTTGGTCAATGTGACCATCGCATACAATTACGTAACAATACTTAAACAAGGGCAGACCTATACTTTTTGGGGGGGAAAGGGGGAGAGGGCAATTTTGCATAGCCAGGTCCCTCCTCCAAACTGATTGGTTGACCCCACCCCCTTCCATTCTGATGGTCAGACCTCTCAGCAGCAATTTTAAGGTATGAAGATTGCTGTTGGGGGGGGGGGGGGGGGGGCGATCGCTGGAACCGCCAGTGTGTTTAAAGAGCCATTGCAGTTACCAAATTTAAGATATATTCTATTGTATATACATTTGCTCTGTAGGGAAATAAAACTTAACATTATCATTGTCATTAGTGATTTAGGCTCAGATAAGCTCATTCTGTAATCCCTAATATACCCAAAGATAAAAAGTACAAAAAAATGTTTATTTACTTATCTTAATTACTGATATGAAATTCACTTTTGATCTCTACTGAGATCTTGTCCTTTCAGTATGCAAGGATAGTGATTTGGAGTAAATTAGGTCACATCCTATGAAAATTCTATTTGAACAATACTATATCATCATCATCCTCAACATTTATTTAAATAACACCAGAAAATTTCATAGCACTTTACAATTGGAGACAAACACAGAAATGAAACAATACTGGGTAATTCAATTGGTATATACACTTTTATGCTATTTGGATGCCTGCTACTTTGCTGTTTGTCCTCAACCTCTTTTTAATATGTGCTAATTCCCCATTTTATGGTGCTGCATATTTTACAGCAAAATAAATAATAATAATAATAATAATAAAAATAATTGTAAATGAAGTTGCTTCCTGTACTAAGAATTGGGTGTCAAGTTTATGAGGAGTATAACCCACTGGCACCACCTCTCTCAACCAGGGACTTGTAGATTATAAACTATATAACCTTTTGCGCAATTGTGCTGTAGGTCGCTATATATCATATAGGTGTATTTTTTCATTTATGGCCACTTGAAGGTGAGCAAAATTAAAAAAAATATTAATTTTACTAATTTTTCTCTTTGCTACATTTGCAAATTAATTAAACCCATCAAATATGTCACTGATTTAAACCCATAACAGACATCCAAGTCTACATATGTAAATGCATGATGCACCACTAGAGGCACTACAATTAAGATTATGTTGTTCTACATTGAGATGCTGGTATTAAATTGCTGACTTCTGCTAGACTGTAACTACACTTTATGCTGAGCTGATTTCCATCAGGAGACTCCTGTAACTCTCAGTGGACTTGCTCGAACAAAGGAACTAAGACAACAGAAGTCCTGCCAAGTTGGTAGAGGGTACCAACACAGTCCAAGGAACTGGGACCTCAAGACAGATATTATCTACAAGTCTGAAGCTCCTTGATACTGTGGGGTAAGGGTCTTTGAAATCTTGGTGACTTGCCTGGCCATTGTTTAAAGATTTTTTTTATTATTTATTGCAACTGTATTCCATTGTATATGCTTTGTAATAAAGATATAGATGTATCTTCCAATTGTTTCCATTTCTGTGTTACCTGGGAACCTCCTAAATGGACCAAAAGTATTATACACTTGGCTTTAACTCTTTACCTTTTCATATTCTTGTAATACACAAGTGATTCTAATATATTTCTAAAGTTCTGTAAATAATATCTGTTAAAACACTGACTTCTGATCATCACTTATAAATGCTGAGTACTGATGTCGTCACTAATGTGCATTAGGAAAACTTATTATAAGGGAATAATACAACCCATATTATAAATTAAAAAGTCCCCTTGGAGATTCATATGTAAAGATATATATGTAAAGCACCTGGTCTGCAAATTCATTCTTTTATATGGTTACAGAACTTCTATGTGCATTTTATATTCTTATAATTTACAGTAGGGGAAACATTTTCCCATACAGTAAAATAAACTGGTCCACAAACAAATCAAAGTACAACATACTGACCCTGACAAGAAGGGTATTGTAGCACGACTGGCATCTGACAATGATTATAGCTGTTTCACTGCACATATTGTTCATGTCTTCCATTTACTGCAGTGCACCACAGGATTTAAACACCATGTATTGTCTACCTGTGCATTTTTCAAACATTTCTGCTCAAGGTAGTAGGTGTATATCCACATTACGTAGAATATAAGTTTTGAAATGAAAGATTTAAGCGGACTCCAAAAATTCACATAATCATTTACCAGGTTTTAAGCACCTCTACTACCAAAGTGCACACTGCATTTTTGCTTATGTTTCCAATATTTTTTAAAGGTTTATTGTTCAGAAAGGTACTGTACAGTAATCAATCATTCAATTAAAAAAATGCATGACTTGTTTAAAACCTAACATGTCATTTCTGAAAAAGTTACCTTTTCTGATGCATCAAAATTCTATTCTGATGGAATCAGCAAGTTTACAAGTTTACAAAGCAATATGCAACCTCAGTGTCCTTTGAAAGAAATGCAAACAACATTGTTTCAGAAACTTAAAAGGCAATGTTCACTTTTCCTCTAGACATCCCTGAAGGAGCCGCAGTCTGGCTATTTCCTGCTCCCTCAGCCCACTTACTGAACATTCTATATTACATTGGCACCAGGACTACACCTTCCAGCCATTTTTTCTTTTACAGATATTACTTCATAATAGTGTACCTTGCAGTTCAGGAGTCTTTGCACTTGCCCTAAAAAGTTGTTTAAATAATTGAAATCCGTTGCCATATAGACACAAAGGAGAAAGAAAAAGCCATGTGTCATGGAACTTATACTGCATCTTAATGGCAAAACATTTCCATGTTGCCTGTTCTACCAGTCTGCACCTTTGACTTGATCTTTTGGTGCCATTTAATTCAGTACATGTCTGACAATGATGATTCATTAAATATCTACAGTAGGAACATCAATTGTTAGACTATTAATTTGCAATTTTTTTTTAAGGTTTCCTTACCGGAAGATTATTCATATATGTCATTATGCACAATTTATCTCCATTTTAAATGGTGTTTGTTGTGTCTTAGTAATCAGTAGAATGCAGTTTGATTTACAGACATTTCATAGTGCAGAGGAATTATGCATTTACTAATTTATTCTGTGAAATTGTTTCGCAAAGGTACATAACTAATTAACATTCAGGTAAAAGTCAAGAGCTACCTCGGGTGTGCTTAATTTTTGTTCATAAAAGGACAGTCTACAAAATAATTTTCAATAAAAAGTGAGCACACGTTAATAGCATTTCCAAGTGTTTAGAATAACACACTGATATAAGTATCACGGCTGAGTTATTTTACTTACTGAGGAGATCTCGCGAGAGTTCGTGAACTCTTGCAAGATCTCCTCAGTAAGCAGATTACTGAGCGGCACCGGGGAAGGATGACTGCACTGACAGTGCTCAGCAGCATTGATCGGGATGGGGGCGCCCACACCCCCGCAAAGGCATTGCCTTTACAAGCCAGCGCAGCTTTAAATTTTAGCTGTAAACTCGCCGATTTCCGGCGAGTTGCAAAAATCGGACCATAATACATTTACCCCCTAATGTTCTAATAACAGAAGAGAAAGTATAACATTTGGTTTATGCTTTTAACTAGCATGTTGCAATGTCCGTGTTTATGAGCCTCAGTGGGTATATTTATCATTTTTTGTGATTTGTCACTTAGTTACTTAGTTATTTACTATATACCTACTATTTAACATGGAGAGAATAATGGTGACTAACATGTCATACATGGATGTAAACTAGTAAAATAAAGTATAATGGAGAATGTGTAAACATTATACAATATACAAATAAGGGTATACCATAGGTTAGCTTTGATATTGGAAACAACGAATATCATCAATTGGGACTTTGCGTAGTGTCAAAGAGAAACTAAGTAATTATTTCTCTTTGATAGATGACTTCAGGAAGCTAACTGAACAATGTTAACCATAAAACCTTTAGTACTGATAGAGACGTATTGGGTTATTTGAAAGTTTTTAGTACAAATTGATAAAAAATGTTGGTCACACATGGTGCCATGTGGTTGTTTGGCATAAATGACAGCATTGCAAGATGACACATACATTGTATTCAGAGGATGAACTGTCACAGGAGGAGCACCGACTATGGGGCCTGGGGGTAAGGGGGTCCCAGAGATGTTGATGCATTCTCCTGCAGCCCTATCAGCACATGTACAGTGAAGCTCTGTTTGCTATGGGGCCAAACAATGTAGTGTTCCAGTAATATAAAGTAATGGGCTTGTTTATACTTAACGGAATAGGCTCATTTTTAATCCTCTGCAACAGTTTTATATGTTGGGATAGAGGTACTTCTCTAACTAAATGACTGACAGTTTGGCAGACCTGTTTTGCAGAAGTGCACTCTTTTTAATAGAGCTGTGATTGTCAGGTTAACACTGAACAATGTAATTTACCTTTGCGGTTCATATGGGAATATATCAGTTTTTATGTTTAGTGATCTTTTAGCATAACATTAACATTGTCATATAATAAAAATGTAGCGTAATGCCTTTGAAACATTAATGACAAATCTTTAACATTACAAACTATGTCTTTTTTCCATTCAGAACCTGTATTGTGCAACACTTTTGTAAAGTCAAATTGAGAGTGAGGAGTTACTCTGGCAGAGTTCATCTAAAAGCACGCCAAAATGTCTGACATTTTTATTTCCACTAACCGGAAAACATGCTGTTCAATATAATTGTAGGCTATATTAGAATTATGATTTGTGAATCTGTTGTATAATGTATTCCATCTGCTGAACATAAAAATGTAATGTTATATAAAGAACTCTTATGATAAAAAGTACACTTAATAAAAAGAGAAACACATTCTTGTTTGTGAAATTAAGAAGATATCGTGCCATAAAATGTGCATCCAGACAATCCTGCTACATAACTTTCATATAAACCAAGATAGACTATTGAAAAATGTATTTAGTTTGTGTTTTATGCTTATTTAAGGACGTTAGAGGTGTTGTGAGCCATTTCTTGATGGAAACGGTTAATGTATTCAGAAGTGTGAAAGCCACTTTATATTCCAAATTTAAAATACACAGAATATTGTTAAAGCAAGTCAGCTATGACTGTTTCACTCAGAAACTACCAAATAAAAGAGAAAAGGGGAATATGGAATGAAATGCAGGTGTCTCAAGAGAAAATCGTTTTTCTTTTCTAAACCTTACTATATATCTTGTATCGATTTAAAACAGCAATGTTTTAAAGTGATTTTCAGAAATTGGATAAGACAATGCAATTCATTAATAAAAAGCTTGCAATAAAAGTGTTATTTAAAGGGGTTGTACAACCTCCATTATAAAAAGGATACTTATGAATGTATTTGCCCTACAGATATTTCACTGACTTAATACAGAAAAGTATTTGGACAATGTGTCATGTGATTGTCTTACATCCAATCAATTGACTCCTCTTCGGACAGGAAAGTACAGTTATTTTACATCTGTAATAAAAGTCACTGCAGTTTTTGTATGACTACTTTGACATCTTATTTCTTATACTGCAAATTATTGTACGTCAAAAAATAAAATAACATCAGGGATGAATGGACAAGCATTTCAACTGTTTGGTAAAAAAGCATGCATCATAACAACATCCATATAAAAACTGATCTACTAGTAAAGCTTTTACTTGCAAATGGCATGCAACACATTTGGGGAGGCTTGTTCCTTTCATCAAGCAGGAATCATATATACTTCTACGAACCTTCCATGTTCACCAACAGGGGATGTTCACACATAGTTGACAGGTGCATATACCAACTGGCCCATTTTACACCGGAACCGAACTAGAAGCTGACACCGGAATACTTGCGGGGTTCAGTCTAAATTGTTTGCATAAACATATATGTCCATTCCTGCTTCAGTTTAGTGTGAAAAAGAGTGGTTGGTGATTGCACTTGTCAATTGTGTCTGTACGTTCCTTGTTAGTGAAGAACCTTGCTCTCTAAGGGCCTCAGTTAGAGTCGGACGCAAGGCGGTTCAGGCGCATCCTGCATATTTCTACTGGCGGGCATGCACAGTAAGCAACAGTTCCCTGCAGTTCTGTCTGCTTTTCAGACGCAGTGTACACTTGCGACAGCTTGCATCTCAGTATGAGGGAAAGGGTGGAACACGGAGTTATGCAGGCGTGACCATCAATAATTTAGATACTATGGGCGTCTACCCGCAAAAAACTACCCTAGTGGGATCAAGACACATGCGGAACACTTGTCAAAAAAGACAGAAAAAGTGCGGCAGGAATTAAATGGTGCAAGTAGTTCGCTAGCTGTGGGAACTGGTCGCAACTTGGTATGGTATTATGTGTGGGACGCAACTGTGGTTACATGCCACTCGTAATTGTCAGGCGCCGTCTCCGCACTGACACTTGGTGCAGGAGACAGACGCCTGCACCTTCCAAGCAACCACGTCCTGTTGCCTAGCAGCGGGACGCTATCTCTGCTCACCTGTCTGCAGCCAGCATGTCTTACCGCCAAAATCTCCCTAACCCTATCAGGAGGCACCTTAGGGTATATAAGGCAGCCTCTGACACATGTCTAGTGCCAGAGTATTAGGTCTTCAGCCTTGCTCCAGCGTTTGTTCCTGTGTTGCTGTTATTTGGATTCTGGCCCTGGCTTGTTCCTGACTTCTCCTTGGTTCCTGATTCTGGCTCAGACTGATATTTGGTATTGACCCGGCTTCCTGACCATTCTCCTGCTTCTGATTTGGCTATATCCGTTCCTCTGATTTTGACCCGGCTTGTTGACTACTCTTCCATCCTGTATCCTGGTGGGCTCTCACCGCTGCCTCAATTGTTACCTCGCCAGCTGACTGATACTGAGGGTTGTGACCTGCACGTCCCTTTCAGCGAAGTCCATACCTCCTTGCGGGGATTCCTGGTGAAAACCAGGGTCGTGTTAGACTCCGCGCCTCAGTACTCAGTAGCGCCAACTGCTGGCATGTATCATCAATTCCACCTAGTGATTCTGACAGTAATACCCTACCAAGCTGCGGCACACTCCCACTCCTGCTCTTTCATGTACGTCTTAGACGCACATTGCGTCCGACTCTAAAGGAGGCCCTAAGGTTCCTTGAGGCTCCGGGCGTCAAGGATGTTAAACGATCTCCCATAGCTTTGGTGAAGGGAGGTCTGAAGACCCTTATTCCTCTGTTGGGCCTTATGACTCCTGAGGAATAGGGTCTTTTCCCTTTAGGGAAGGATCCGAAGACCTAAGCCCTCACGGAGTTGTTGCTGATTGCCCATGTCTATCATGTGTGTACTTTCCTTCTTAGATGGTATAATTTGTTTGTACAACATATATGGTTCATGCCTGACAAAGGGGGCAAGCACTACTAAACATTGCATTTAACTTCCATGTGAAAAAAAGAATACTCAACAAATTCGTTTATATTAATTGGGATTTTTTTGCATGTCTTTCACCAGCAGCGGAAATACTTATTTAGGTTTTTGAACTATAGTAGATTGCAATGTAAACAAAAATAAGATGTCAAAATATTCTTCTAAAATTACTGAATTTTCTTAAACTCTTAAAAGCAAACATCTACTTACACAACATCCTTGAAATATTACCTTGAAACTGATTTACAAGTAATTTATAACCATTTTCATTATCTGTCATGATCGTGCCTTGCTTACCTTGCACAGAGAATACTGGACGGTCACCTTAAATTTTAAAAATATCATTAATAAGCTTTTCATGTCAAAGGAGGTTTACAAATATAAATTGATTATAAAGTAAGTCATTTTTTAGTACAGTTTAATGCCTCTTTAAGACCCCCCCAGACCTATTTTTGTTATACAAATGCTCAGAAAGTGCATAGAAGCCAACACAGAGAACTCCAGGCAACTCAGTCATTTAAGGGATGTTGCGTCTTTTAATCTACTACTGCTACTTAAAAAGAATTGATTTTAAGGCATAGATAGTTTAAAGAACAAACTGACTACTTAATTTCATCCATTTGTGGGAAAAACCAAGCCACTTCAAATGTTACATTAGGGCTTTACAACGCTGCTACTCTAACATTGCCCAAAGGCACACTAACCTTAGGTACTAGTAAAGAATGTAAAAAGCCTCAATGGTTTCAGAGCATTAACTTTGAAACAAGTCAGTCCTATAACATGTGCACAAAACATAACAGTACATGTATTTCATTGTGAGATGAGGTGTATCATAATTTTATTTTTTCAATAATTGAGTGAGCTGAAGAAGAAATGGAAGATAGTGCAATAAAATATGCCATTCATTTTACCATGAAACACATTCACATCTCATGCCTGGGGCAATGAGTGAGAGCCACACAGCAACACCAAACCTTCTATTGGATATATTGTTTTTCTTCCCTTACTATTTTATCTCTTCACTAAAAGAACCTTTAAAAAAAAAGTTTGCAACATTTTCGGGATGGCAAAGGCAAATAAAACTATAGAAAACAACGTGGATATAGCAGAGTTTATTGTGAAACATGAAGTAGACGGTACACCTATTAATGATTTTCAGTGCATTAATCTTATCTAAATAAGGAATACAAAGTTACAGGACAAGGAAAATCTTCATAGGTTGTTAGAGTACTATAGATGAGTGTGACTGAATTAATTCATGACTTTGTGTTGTTACAGGATGTCATCAAACATAAGTGTGCGGTAATACGGCAATTTCTTCCTGCTATGTCATGTCATGACATGTGCATTATCTTCCACAATTGGGCCTGTTTTTACAGAGCGGCAAAATGATTAACATGAGAAAATGGTCACATTGAAAAGATTTAGATTAATAATATACATAAATGAATGTAATATAAAAACTTTGTATTAATATTCATAAACCAAATGCAATTAAAATTAGTTAGCAATTTAAAAACAATGCCAATTTCTCTTTACTGTTATGATTTAATGTATAAGTGTCAAGCAAACAGCATTTTAAGAGCAAAAGACAAACGTTCTCATGACAAAAAAGGGAACACCTGTAATTTCATCCTTCACCATAATTTTGAAATTTTTCAATGTTTCACAGGTCAGAAGTGAAATTAACTTGATGATGACGGTCGTTTCTTTGCCAGCATGCCCAGGCAATCACCCAATACACAACATATTTCAGTCTAATTAGGCCACATCACTAGGGAGTGTTACATGTACACACCTTTACTGTACTCACTGGCACTTGTCTACCCATCCAGGGCCGGATTAAGGGAATGGAGGCCCCTGGGCTAAGGGGCCCTCCATTCCCCGCGAGGCCCCCAATGTGAGCCGTCCGCCGCCCCCCACCCCCCGCGAGGACCCCCCCAAGCACTTACCTGTCAGTGCAGTCCTCCGTCCCGGCGCGCTGTAAGCTCCTTACTGAGGAGATCTCGCGAGAGTTCATGAACTCTCGCGAGATATCCTCAGTAAGCAGACTACAGCGCGCCGGGACGGAGGACTGCACTGACAGTACTCAGCAGCATCGATCAGGCCGGGGGCGCCCCCGCCCCCGACCAATCAATAATGCTGCTGAGGAGTTTGAAGGGCCCCCTGGATGCCCGAGGCCCCTGGGCTATAGCCCAGTTAGACCTCGGGTTAATCCGGCCCTGACCCCATCACCTCCTCTCCTGACATAGTGGTCCGCTAGTGCAAGATGAGCTTAACACTAAATGTAGTCACATTGTACTGCAAATATGCGGTATGGAAAAGCAAAATTTTGAAGCCCACTTTTGAACTTATGTTTACTTTAAATCAGGCCCTACACTTCAGATCCAGCACTACATTTCCTGTATCCTTCAATGTCCCCTACCTGGAGAATTTACAAAGAACGTTAACCATCAGTCATAGTTTCCATCCTTGTCAAGGTATCTAGCAATAACTGAAGAATTCAGCAAATGTGGGAGCTGATACATCAGAGATAATAGGAATGCATTGCTTGCCTGATACATAAAAATAGCATTGTAAAACTCCTAGCTTGTCTGACAGCTCTCTATAAAAATAATTGTAAATAAAGTTGAGAGACACACCTGACTAATAGTGAGCGTTCAAAATTCTATTTAATTGAGCGCAATGCAGTATAGAGAAAACACATATTGTCAATGCTTACTGAAATCCATGGCCAACATCCATGTTTATAATTTTCACTGCAGGACCAATATTTCACTCATGAATTAACACCCTGTGGTTACAATATGGTAAATAATGTTATAAACCTCTAACTACAATACATTCATGCATAACAGTAGTTACATAGTTAACGAAAATGTCCATACATTGTTCACAACAATGCCTCTAATTTTTATCCTACTGATCACCTCTACAGTTTCACTTCTCTTATGTAGACTGGATGCAATTTAAAGTATGTAATTAAGTGCTGATATTGTTTTGTAAGGTTGTCAGATGTGAAAAGTTATGGAAGAAAATTGGAGGTAGCCATGCAGAAATACCTGTGTAATTACATAAGACAGTGGACCTAATTAACACTGTGCACTGTGGGCCTGCTTTAGAGTTGAACATAACGGTTTGTTTGCCTATGATCAAAGATGCTTCTTTACACTTGCATTTCCATGTCTTCATGGATTTGTATAACTGTAATCTAGCATATAGAGGCCCTTAACCTGCACTTGATATATGTAGATTCACAGTTTACACCTCATAGTTAAATTTCTAAATCTATGTGACTCAAAGTTAGATACCTCTAAAAGGGGTATGTTTAACTTGGGACTGCATCCCCTTACTGTGCTGAATTTGTTCATGAGTGCTGCTGATCCATTAATCAAAGAGCAAGGGACTGTAAGTGCAAGATATGTGCAACTCTAAATACGGATGCGCAGTGAATCAATTTTGCATCAAGAGGCATCTTTACACCGTGCAAATATATGCACAGCACAAAACATCTTGGTTTTGTCCCAGTGTGCCTAGATGATCCACTCAATGCATTATCATACTTATAGTATACTAAGCTCTCAGGATGCTAAGAGCTGGAAAAATCTAAAGACACACTGTATAAAACTATACATTTCCCACCTTATAACATTTATGACTACCCATTTCTTTGAAAACTTTTCCATTTTCCCCTAAATTACTAATCAGTATAGCCTCATTTATTTATTAGTATACTTCTTTGTACCATTGCAATAATTTCAGTACACAAAATTAAATCTTGCTTTCACATTGCTTCACAAAACTAGGTACATTTACTTAGTTTGGATTGGCCAGTGTAAAGTTTTGCTTTCTTGCAAACATCACCAGGTTTCAGTGCACACCTTTCGCAAAAATCTAGGTGCACGTGTGTAAATCAAGGCAAAAAAAGGTTTTTGAGGTGCTCCTTATCCTGTTGTGCTCCAGTAAAGGTAATTTGCTATTTGTAAAATGTATGCAGCGCAGAACATCTACTTTGCTAAACTGTGCCGAAGTTTATGGGATGACGCCTTCATAAGTACACACCCCTTTCTATTCTTATTTGCTGTGGCATTTATTGGCATGAAAAAAGGGGAATGGACCAATCCGCTCCAAGGTCCGGACAAACCTCTATTGGATATGTTTATTTATAATATATAATCCGAGGGGGTGCACTCATAACTAGAATTATCTAGAAAATAACAAATACAGATGACAATAGATATCAACTGAACAAAGTAGTGTGTGAGGCACTCCTGTCCGAGAAAGTATATCAATATAAAATCAACTTTATTGATGGTTACTTAAAAATGCGACATAGACAGATAACTAAATCCCACCTGGATCGGTGAATTAAAATATACAAGTGAATAGAATTGAAATATAGTGTAAAGAGAATTAAAAATGACCCAAAATGGGAGCCAATCAATGTTATCAAAATAGAAAACTCTTATAGTACCGTAGTTGTTAGTGATAACTAGGGTCTGGTCCTCTAATTATGTGATTATAGTATGATAGTTCATAGGACCATAGAGACCTAATGTGAAGTGTCTCTCCAGAAAGAGCCTGTGGACATAGGCAATACACTCTGTAGCTAATATGGAGTAATATAAATCTCACACAGATTGAGACATGGGCGTGTATTTATGTATAAAACGCTTCCATATAGTATTTATGTGTCTCTCATCATGTGTAGAAAATTTATTTGGCATTTATTGGCATTACGGAAAAATAGGAAACAGGGCATTCAAATGGTATGCTGCAGTAAAAACTCCATTGCACAGCACAGCTTAATATCACGTTAAACCCATGTTAAGCCCTTAATTTTCACTTTCTCATTGTCTCCTGGAGTTCAATTAATACAAATTGGGGACAGGGAGTCATCAAGGCTAGATACACAGATTAAATTATGTTTATTTTTTATACTTTTCTTTAAGATTTCTATTTTGTATTTTTGTAACATTTGCTTTTATTATTATTATTATTATTATTATTATTATTATTATTATTATTATTATTATTATTATTATTATCAGTAGTAGTAGTAGTAGTAGTAGTAGTAGTAGAAGTAGTATATGGACTTGAGTAGAACTATAGCTTTATTTTCTGCTATTATATTAACAGCAGCTGTTTGTTCTAACATATGTTGACATTTTAACTACAATTTTAACTAGCACTAATACTAAACCTAATACAGCTAATCCTGTACACTTATACGAGCAGGGGCAGGATCGGCCGGGGGCCATAGTGGGCTACCTTGGGCTGGTCGGTGGTAAACACTTAACCTGCGGGGTCCCGGCATTGCCACTTTAAATTAAAATTCATGCAGGTCGCAGTGACGTCAGACACTACTGCCGGAGAGCTGGAGAGCCATTCGGAAGGAGGTCCTGTTAGACTTCTACTGCCATCGGATATCTGCAGAGTCGGTTTTCAGGTAAGTCTGTGTAGATTACAGTCATTTTTCCATTAAATCGTTTTTTATTTGTAGGTGTTGTCTGTGTCGGAGTTCTCGTAATCGTTGAAGCGTACCCAACCCGGTCTGGGTCCCTGGTCTACCTACATTTTTTTCCTTTAAAGTATTCCTGAGTTAAGTCTTGCTCCCCGGGCTAAAATTTGCCAGTCCTCCCCTGTGTACAAGCTAATATGATTCCATGAACCAAATAGCTCTCACTTCAGCACTGGGGCTATCCAAGAAGCAGTAAGCCAGAAACTGCATATGCTGTAGAGCAGGGTTGTCCAACCCGCAGCCCGCGGGCCACATGCGGCCCAGCACGCCTGTAAATATGGCCCAGAAAGAGTTTTGGTTGTGGCAAGGGGGCAGCACTGTTAATGGAAAAAAAAAATCCTGCAAAAAAAAAGAAAAGAAAATACTTACCTTGCGGTCACGTCAGCTGGTACTCCGGCTCCCTCCCTTGTCTCCTCCTCCGTGCGGTGCTCGCAGTGAATGTCGGGCGTGATGTCATCACGCCCAACATCCATTGCGGAGCGCAGCACAAAGGAGACACCAGAGCGAGAAGAACAATCAGCAGCAAAGAATTGGAGAAAAGAAGAGAAGAGAACAGGAGAACAAGCCGATTAAAAGGTAAGTTAAGGGGGATTTTTTTATTATCCAAGGGATGCTGACAAGTGAATAAAAGTCACCTGGTCCTGGAGCATCATGGACCTTATCTCCCTGCTACATACTTCTACTTGTATTACTAATGGGGCATTATATATTATTCTCTTTGGCCCATTATAAGTTGTTATCCCTTAACTAACATAGTGGTGTAATTATCAAAACAGATGACAATTTGGGGTCACAGTGGTGTATAGGTCAGGTACTGCAGGCCTGGTCACGGCACCCTGATATACAATGCCTGGCTTAAATGCACTTTATTGATATTGCATCAAAACAATACAAAAAGTGATTATAGTATAATAACTAGAGAACAGGGCGATTGAACTTTTTGAACAGGGCGATTGAAAGGTAAGTATAGGGGGATTTGAAAAAAAGTGATTTTATATATATATATATATATATATATATAAATATATGACTTTTTCTCATATATATATATATATATATATATATATATATGTTAACTATGTTTTCTAAGGTTTTTTGGATGATCAGCTATCGTTATTGTTAGTGTATCTTATGTGCGGCCCAAATCAACTAGTCGTCTTCCAATGTTGCCCAGGGAAGCTAAAAGGTTGGACACCCCTGCTGTAGAGGATTCTGTGGTGAGCCTGAGGTCAGGAACCTTTAGGCTGTCTGTAGAAATCCTGTTCCACATATAAGGCCTTGCTGCACTGAATGTTAAACTGATTTCAGTTTAAAGTGCCTCAGCATAAAGCACAGTCCTTTCTTGTGGCAGGTGGACATGAATAGGTTCATTTTTAGACCACTGAAAACATTTTATTAAAGTATAAATCCTTATTACTCCCACTGACCTCTAGAAAAAAAGTTTGTCCCTTGGTTCAAATGCATGTGGAAAGTAAGATAACATGCTTGTAAGTTTTCAGAACATAAGGCAGTCATTTGCATCCCATTCATGACAAGTACACAGATTAATAACTAATGTATAATTAATGTGCATTTATTTCCTCGGCTGTATCCAATTTTATTGAGAGATGCATAATTAATGGGATATTTTAATCATGTTACAATAACAAAACTCTTAGAAGGCAATGTGCAATTGTGTTAGGTGTAGTCAAGGATGTCTGTGGGGAGACATTTTCATGTCACCTATAAATAAATAATTAGAGAGACAAATACAGTTGTATGTCACTGGCCTTATTAAAGTAAAATGATTTTGCTATTGCACTAAATATCAACATGAGACAAAACAGGTTTCATTTTTTTCTCATGTACATAAAACAATATTAACCAGATAGATATGTCCTGAGAGGCTACTCTGTACAAAGTCCTTTTCTAGTGTGGCTCACTGGTTTATTTTTCATATACTACTCATCCAGCAAAGAGAAAAGGCCAAGTGAATGAACAGCAAAAAAGACTGCTGCACTGATGGCTTTGAATGGAAAATACAGATGCGTATGTTACAATAGAGAGCATGGTCCGATGAACATGAAAAAGCACTATATGGAAATGGTAGACACAAGAGTCCACTTTAACGTATTTCAAAATAGGTTTCCTCTATAGCAAATTGTATGCTCCTTGGTTTTTGTGGTCAAAGTTTTGACAGAAGTAACTGGAACATGATGTAGCTTCTAAATAAATCATAAAGCTATTCTCCTGATGAATTAAGGCTATCACCACAAATGTAAAAGTACAGACATGCTTTGTTCTATCGTGCATTGGTAAAAACATTCTTGTTAAGCACAATGCAGTTATGACTTTGAATGTGAAACAACAATATAACTTAGTCACTTTAAAAGTGCATTAAATACATTAAGATACATGCATTTAAAGAGCAAGTAAAGATACATAAGGTGCTTATCTAGACAGAGCTTGAATGACATCTTTTCAGACTTGCTGTGCATGAATACACCATACTTGCCAACTCTCCCGGAATGTCCGGGAGACTCCCGCATTTTGCGAGAGTCTCCCGGACTCCCGGGCGAGTGTGGCAATCTCCTGAATTCTGCCCACTTCACTAGGAAGTGCCCCACTTCCTAGTGAAGTGGGCAGAATTAGATCCCAAACGCCGCGATTCCCGGTGAATCGTGGCATTTAGCCCCACCCCAATGTCAAATGACGCAATTTGCATCATTACGGCGTGGGGGCGGGGCCAAAATGACGCGATTTCGGTGCCTCGCCCCCCGCACGCCCATCTGCTGCAGAGAGTCTTCCGGACACCAACTTAAAAAAGTTGGTAAGTATGGAATACACTGTGTGGATTGCTTGAATCACACACATGAACAGGGTCAGTGATGTCACAGTAGATTAAAGGCTGTAGAATAAGGCTGGATACACACTACAGAATTTTTCGACCAATGTGTTATCTACAACGATTGTAACAAGGACTGTAGAAAAAAGTCCCGACCAGCATGCAGATTCCTGAGTACACACAATAGATGTATTAAAAGATTTACCCTCAGATCTGTGCTCTTCATCTGTCATAATCGACTGAAAAAATCATGACATTGTAAACTCTATGGAGATCCTGATCGTGAGTGCATACACACTGCAGCATTGTAAGGATGTCATTCCATAGCTGAACAAGGTTTGTAGCTCTAGTGTGGCTGAACAATCAAATCAAACGATGATCTGTGCTTTTGCTCATCGCTGAAGCGTACACGCTAATGCAATATCGGGCCGGACGGTCGCTTATCATTTCATTGATCCAATCCTGGGCTGAAAACACTGTAGTGTTTACCCAGCCTAAGCTTTTTGGCCTGTAAGATATCACACCAGGGCATTGCAATAAACACGTGGGAGTAGCTTAGCTCTTTTTAGTGGATATAGGTAATATTTACTTTTTAATACAGATGACACAGTGGAATGTCTGGGTAACACTGAACAATGTATTTTACCTTCATAGTCCATATCTGGAAGGTACAGTTTTTCAGTAAAACTTTGAACAGAGGCTGCTGTGCCTTTATTTATTTTTCCCTACACCAAACAAAGGCCTCAGCAAGGGAGTATCTGATACATGGAGGATCAGGAGAGATAAATTAGAGGAGAAGTTTTCAGAAAATAGAGCACCCTTTCTTTTAACCTTAGATTTTAACAAAATGTACTTAATAATAATTCTTAATACCATTTTATTAGATCATATATTTAACACCCAACTTCAATTCGACCCTATGTCTTGTGTCTGGCTACCTTATTTCTTCCTGAGATGTTCTACACTGAATTCTTTGACAGTAAATCTGAGTGTTTACTCATAACTACGGAATTTGTATGTGTTTGTATGTGTATGTGTAATTGCTTGAGCATTACTCATGCTTGGCATTTTTCACAACTCGTCTGCTATTATTCCTAATTATATTTGTTATTATACTTATGAATATTTGTTATGTTGTATTTATGTATCTGTATGCTGACTGGACATTTATGCACAATCTGCGGCACCATATAGAAATAAATGATGATGAAAATACTGTAATAAAAGTGGTTTATATAACATTGTTTTAAGTAAGCATTTTCTATTTTCTTTAAGGTGGAAATTAATGAAAGGGTTATTCTAAGTGAACTGCACTATACATTGGGATGGGGGTGTTAACACGACTCCTTCAACTGCCATTGACTGCTAGATGAGCCAGATTTTGTTCATGGGAACCCAAACACTTGCACAATACAGATTCCTGAAGCTCCATTTCCATAGTTCTCTAGACAGGGTTTTTTTTTACAGCCAGTGATCTTTTTAAAACTATCATCCTTCAACTGGCACAAACATTTTGATGAGTTAACACATTTACCCATTAATGGTTTACAGTTATTTGATGCTATAAGGCACCAACACTTGTACAGTATATGATTAGCATTACATTTGCCAAATGAAGATATACAGTATCTCATGGCACACTATAACTTTGCACACCACACTGTTGATCTATATTCTGACTATGTGAGGGTAGTGTGGATATCTACTCAGCTTAGTCACTGTAGCTGGGATGGTAATTGTTCAAAGGTAACAGTCAACACAGACAACCTGTAGCGTGTACCCAGCGTAAGATTGCAGTGCTCAGAAGTCAGAGACTTATTGCAGCAAATAGGGTGCTTCATTCGAATAGCAAATGCAATCAAATCAATTTAGATATACACAAGCTACTTATGAAAACATAAAGAGCATTGTTACACACTGGGATCAAATGCAAATATTTACCTTGCAGTAGCCAAATCTAGAGTTACAGAGATTGCTTTATTGGTGCTTTGAAGGTATAGTAACTTTAATTGTCATTTCCTTTTTGCTTTTCTCTGAGTGAAAATTAATATTAATATTCCTGTATTTGATGTGACTGCTACCTACCTAGCTACCTAGACACTTACCTACCTTTTTTTCTTTGTCCCATAATACTTTTTACATACTCCAAATAACTCCTGTAAGTCTTATTTATCTGTTTTGTTCCTTAAACAATGCAAAATATTGTGAGAGTGGTCTAGTGGTGTTAAGTATGGTCAGGTCACAAGCATGTTAAGTGACAGAGAGCATTCAAAGAAAAAGAAGATCCATATACTGTAGCTTTCCTATAGTTATAAAGGGAGATACCGTAAAACCTGTATCATTTGACAGTTTTAGGCACAATAACCTAGGCAGAATTTAAGAAATTGAACCATCCCAAATCTTACAAAGGAAACATATTTACATGTGATGTGTACCTGGATTAGAAAATGTTTTTAGTTGATCTTGATCATTTTTCAGATGTATTTTCTTGTTTTCATTTGCTTCAAATATTCTAAAATAACTTAGGGCAACTCTGTCCAATCTAACATGTCTGTAATGTCCCTATTCTGGGATTGGTTATGACTTCTGTGTCAGTCATATCATCTATGCAGAGTGTCCTGATGGAAAAATCATGTCCAAATGTTTTTCCCATCATGCCTTGTGGTGGCAAGTACAAACAATGGCTGTGATGCTCTAGGGAAATATCATTGTGTTCACCTCAATAAATATGACAGCTGCCCCAGTACAGTAGCTTCAGGCTGTCATCTCTGCAGAATTCAAATGCCTTAAAAAGAAAGGGGTAAAAGGGAATGAGGTAATGTATTCATAGATTTGTAGGTGGAATAACCATTTCAGGAATGAGAACAGTAACTAGTGAACCAGTAGCTAGTGAACAATCTGTTTTTACCATATTAACATCAAGGGCTAACACTATTCTTTTTTAATGGAGCTGAATTATCATATTCATTAGTTTATAGTATTACTGTCTTTCTAATTGTCCTATTTTAGTATTGTCTTCATGTTTTTGTTTTTTTTCCTTCCAGATGGTGCTGCTAAAAAGAACACTGACAATTATCAGCAATTGTAATTGTTCAGTGCAAGTGATTTGAATGCGTGTCTTACTTTTTCTATCAGTTTCTCTTCCACATTTTACAATCTTTGTAACACATTTGCCTTCCCATTGTCCGTATGACCCATCAAATTTATTATCAAAACAATTTTGTAGAAAAGCATTTTCAAGGTCAGTTTTAAAACTTTGATATTTATTTAATAACAGATGGTATTAGGTCTCTTATCCAATATTTTAAAAAATGATGCTTTTACTAGCATTATTTTACCTCTAGTAAAAGCATGTAAATGGGAATTGAGACCTATTTGTTACAAATATCCTTTACCCACTTTTGTCTGGGATAGGGACTATCTTCAGCAGGATGGTGTCTTCTGTAAACTGCCTGTCCTATTTACTTGGCCTCCCATGACCGCACATGCAAACACTAGGTATCACCATATGCAACTGGCTTTTTTCTAATGTCAGTGATAACAAGTAATAAAAAGATAAAAAGACAAAATTACAAGACAACAATTTTATATAAAGAGTGTCATGTAGAGTCGGACACAATTTACACTTACAGCCTAAGCGCAAATTGCATTCAGTAATATGCTTAGAATTCCAAGTCGCTTATGTCTAAAGCCTCGAGTACAGGTCGTGAGAAATCTCCTCTATATATATATATATATATATATATATATATATATATATAATGACTGTAATGCCGCTAAGAGCTCATTTTCGACAGGAGTTCTAAGTTGGTAGAGGGATGGACTTTGATGTGATATTTACACTTTTGTACAAAGTACCTCTATCGAGGCTTTCCCTCTCAGCACTTCTAGTTTGTAAAGGTGTGTCCTGAGAACACAGTAGATACACCTTAATGCATATAGGTGCACCAATGCAGAACCAAGGTATATTGTGTTGTGCAATCATGACCTGATTTATACTTGCAGGTAATTGTATTTGTACTTCGTAAAGATGCATCCTGAATTTTACAGGTATTAAATGATATCACTAATCAAGAGTCATCTTATACTTTCACCATTTCTACCTTCCATTTATACTTTCTCCTTAAAAATGCTTTATACGGAAAAGGCATAAATAGGGCTATGCTGAGCAGTATTTTAGAAGATTGAACTGTTTAGCTGACAAAACATCCTCCATCTATAGATATTTTAATTTCCATTTCATGCAGCTTGTTACAGAGAGAAGTATGCCAGTCTCCATGCTTAATTCTCAAAGAGGCTCCCTTCCACCCCAATCTCTGGTTTTGCAGCTACTGTATGAAGAAGAAGCTCAACCATTCTACCTCATGCAGTTTTGACTACCACTCAGAGAGTTACCTTGCCACTATGTGCATGTGCATGCAGTGCGTCTGAAAGCCCTAACTCCACTAGTTTAAAAAAATGTAGAGAATATTTAAAACATGAATTCGTTTTCTATAGTTCTGAATGGATAAGTGCTTTATTTAAATAAAGCACTTTTTTCAATATCCCCTGCTATCTCTATACTGAGATAGCAATAACGAAAGGAGGATAGGGCAAAGCTCTTCACCAACGGTAGCCCTTGATAGATAGGCTAGGTACACACTGCTGTTTTTTCAGCAGATTATCGGCCAATCAGACGATGAACGACTGGTGCACCTGCTGCCCCAATGGTAGTTCTGCCACTGATCAGACGACAAGATGATGTCAGAGGACACTGGGCTCAACTTGCAGATCCTTCTCCTACTTTGGGAGAATTCCCTAATGTAAGTTTTGCAAATTATTTTGGGAAATTCTTCTCTAGCTACTGTCTGCACTTTTGTGACATCAAGCATATATTAACAATACCATGTTGGTAATGAACACACTTCCCAGTAAAGGACTTTTAATAGATAACCACCATCCTATTTTGGGACTCTCACGTTTACTTTGCAATCAATTGCTATGCTAGCTATGTCCAAGATCCAAACAGCTGGGCGCCACTGTGCTCTCTGTTCACATGCAGAACAGAGCTCTGTCCCCAATGACATCTACAAAACATGACAAAGTGATTTGATGCTAGAGAAACAGGATACCTGGGCTTTGTCTATGGAGGGGGAATACAGAGGGAGCAGTCAGAGATGGGCTTTTTATATACAGCTGAATAGAAGAATGTGCTTTCTCCTGATTCATACTGTCAGGGCAGGTAGCTGTATATACTGCGGAAGATGGTGCTGTACGTTTCTTGGTGGACAGCTAGCACCTTTACATGCAGGATAATCTGTATTCCTCTCTCAGGTGTCTCAGAGTCCAGCGGATAGCTGTCAGGCCCAGAACAACGCTCTCAAAAACTAATGCAATAAACACAATGTAGCAAGAAGGATTGACACAAGTATAGACTTGTCACTATTCTGACACCTAAATGTAGACACTACAGATTTTTTTTCCTCGCATCATCAGGTGAAACAATTTTTTTCCAAAGAAGTATATGTGCCAAATATATGCCCACCTTGGCTACCAGATTGGCAGGTTTTCCAGAGGTTTCTGTAGTGTAGTGGTTATCACTAACTTTTTTGCTCCATGATTACTGGCTGCATGCATTGAACATGGATTACAATGATCTCTGCTTCTCTTCATGTGTCGGCTGTATGATACATAATGCTGCCTAATAACATTAGTGCTGAGAAACCTAGTGGGAGCCTAGTGAGTTTTCCCAAGTACTGTGATGCATCGCCAGCCTTAAGGTTCAGCACTGGTTAAGATAAACAGAACAGATGGTTTAAAAGGACTCCAGCGCTGCTTGCCACGGCTCTTTGCTTATTATAACAAGGCGGTTAATCAGTGTGACAGGAATTAATGAATGAATATTCTGCTAACGACTACACTGCTCTTGGACCAGATGAGGAGAACAGATCTGAAAGTAAATATTGTATAGTGTGTACAGATGAATGGACAGACTGATTAGAACTTCAGTTGTTCATAAAATCATCAGCGATAACAAATTGGTCTAAAGTTTTTGTAGTGTGTACCTAGCCATACAGAGAAGCTCTTTCTCCACCAAAATGGGTGTATGGGGTTTTTCTACCATTAATAAATAGACTCCACTGTCTCAATAGTCACTTTTCACTATGTTGCAACAATTAGGTACGGCTCTATCTACTAATGTATATTGAAGAGTGGCGCCATATGTAACAATTAAGTATTAAATATAATGCAGCTTCACACAAGAATAGAACAGAGCTGACCTCAGCCACCACAGAGGTTACAGAAGATTTTGGTGGAGGGAGGAGGGAATGGAGCAGTGCAACGGGCTACATTGCAATGATTAATATGGATGATCCCCTTACTCTGGTCTGAATCCTCCTTTGGTTATGCCCCCATATGGAGGCAGCACAAAGTGATCATTACCACTAATAGCTAATCTATAGCCTAGGTAGTCTGAGCCAAGCTATATGATTGATGAGACTAAGATATCCCACAAAGTGAGACCTAGCTGCTCTTGTTATAAGATAGCTGACTTAAGCTGACCAAACACACACCAGTATAAACAAATTGTTCCAGTATTCCAGCTTCTGTTGCCTCAATTGACACGACCAAGAATTATAAAATAAAAATCAGATAATTCTCCAGTATCTTAAACCTGATTGGCAGATAACCAATATCTACCTCTGTGTGGGGTCATCTGACAACTCAACTAATATGATCCCAGTGCATGTGTTGGCAATTTGGAAAGATATCCTGTCAATCGACACTGTGGTTGAGTGTCAAGATTGGCTCATGTGTGTGCAGCTTTAAACTGCGAATGGTCCTAAATCACTTGTTTTGAGACGGTATCATTGTTACATTGAAAAACGATAGTATGCATAATTTAAAGCATAAAACAAGACCATGTAATGTCCTGACCACAGAAATAATGCAGGCACAGCATGGTTTGTACCTTTGCAGGGAGAGATGGGGCAGTGAGGTTTGATGTTATTGCTGAGTCACATTCACTGCAAGTACTGTGTTTAAATTCAAGTGACAATATTATTTACACACCCACGGGTTTAGCAAGCTAGCCATGGTCATCATTCGCTGCTTTTTGCTCATTCTTAGAAAGATAATCAGACAGTTTTATTAAAAAAAGAAAAAACATGTTCAAAGGCAGGAAGCACAGAAAACAATTGTATCTGTGATTTCTGAAGTTTAATATCTGAGTAACATCACCAGAATCTCTGTCACATCTAACAATGTTTATTATGGAAGACTGAAATGTTAAGATTTATGGTATAGACATGTATATGCAGTTATTTTACTGGTACTCCCACTTTAATACTCTTTCTACCATAAACACTTGTTGATATTTTCATTTTTCTTTATCTTTACCAGAGGCAAACTGAAATTAAGATTGATACATAATTCAGTATCATAATTATTAACCAATACTTCAACTCAGGAAATTAAAATGTTAAAAAACAGTTCTTTACTATCAGATGGAATTACTGCACTAATTAAAATTAGGTTGGAGTTTAGGACAATGAGGACAATCTGTCAAATTGACAGTGGCAGAAGATTAGCTTGGTTATAACCCAATAGCAGATTACATATTCACATTACTGAAAATATAATTCTTTTCAAAAAATTGTTCTGCAGGTATTTCAGTGTATCACTACATGGTTTTATCACTACAACATTTCTAGTATTCAATACAAACATAAATATTATTTTTTCTGAGGGACTAAAAATGGAACGACAGAGGTTTTACTTGAATCCTTATGTTTGTATAACCATTGCATTTGTATGATTGCATGTTAACAAGCAGTCTTTATTTCTTATTATTAATGTGAGTGGTGATCTTTAGTCAATGTGCTGGTATGTGTCTTTATGATATTATTATCTTTTTTTTATAAGGTACCAAAAGGCTACTGCAGGACTGTACACAGGGGGTTAGAACATACACCAAAATTACATAAGTACATACAGATAAGAACAATGGAAATAGATAAACAGAAAAATAAATGCATGAAAGCAATTAACAGAACAAATTGCATGGCATACAAAAACAATTCAGCTTAAGACAATACAGGGGCAGAGTGGAGGATGGAGTGGGCAGACATGAGACATAGTCTACAGACATGAGACATAGTGTACAGACATGAGACATAGACTACAGACATGAGACATAGTGTACAGACATGAGACATAGGGTAAAGGACCCTCCCATGAGGCACTTTGTCTCCCAATTTCCTTTGAAGCTGGTAACATGCTCTACAAACACACACTTTGCTTACAGATCATGTGACTAGAATATTAAGACACTGCTTCCTCTTCTGTCCACAGTGTAGGAGAGTGGTGGCCATTTTCATATAGTGTTCTTATATGTAATGGGGAGTGCTAAAATTTTTCCTGTACTACAGACATTTTTGCTGCTAGATAGGTAGTACATCACTGAACCTAATTACTATATTCTGCAAGCAGGGCAATCTGAGAGGTCAGTTATCTAGAGGAAACACTCGGGGGGAAATATAGTGTAGTTAATGTATAACAATATCTGATCTTGTATATGAGAGTGGCAGCCATTTTCTTGTAGTATAGTTAGTGATTACATGCTAATGGAGAAAAAGAGGAATGAATTGGTGCTGGTGGTGCTCTAACAATATATCAGTTTAACCAGCCACAAAATAAAATAATTTAGCCAGGGGCTACTGGTATAAATGTAAGTAAACAAAGGCAAGATGAATGAGATGTAGGAACATGGTAGACATTAAGGAAAGGTTTAGTAACACAGTGGACATGAGGGAAAAGTGGAGGACACAGAGAAGAAGTAATTGGATGTCACATAAAAGATATAGTAAAACAGGTATTGTCACCAGTGGGTCATGATAGCAGGTCATGATAGTGGTGCAGTAAGTCAGTGCTTGAGTTGGCAACCTAATTTTCAGGATTGTAAATGTGCTCAATCCTGCAATTATGACTTTGGCAAAAGTTAAAGCAAAATTTATGGCGCAAAAGGCTTGCAGGATGAATTAAAACTACTGGGATCAGAGGTTTGCCTAGTGCTCTAAACAAAGTTTAAACTAATATATTGTTTTATATTGTAATATATTGTTTATTTTAATATATTAAAATAATATATTGTAGTTGCAATCCACAAATATAGTTTTTTGAGCTTGTGATCAGGTGCGACAATAACTTTGCTAATTGGGGCCCATTGTATGCACATGCTGTAATCATTTCTTAACTAGCCATAGTATATATCTGTGATATGCACACATATTAAAGGAGGTCCTTTACAAAGGCAAAAAATGTACACTACACAGTGCAAATCCAGATCGGTCCTGGATGTGCACCACGATTTATGCAACTGCTCATAGATGACCTGTAACTCACATGGGTTTACTGAGCAGAATGGCAATATTTGCAGGAGAGCAGATGTTTGCATTGACAGAGAGCACAGTTTGGGCAGAAGGAAGGCATTCCTACCAAAGTGCGGTGCACAGCTATAGTTCATTTTGTGGAGCAATGCAAAATGCAGAGAAAAGTTTTCCTTTTGCACAGTAAAATTATTGAAATGAAGTAAGGGGTAGAGTGGGCACATTATTAGGGGTGGTTATTGATATTTGGAGGGGTGTACCACCATTGTGACTTAGAAAGTGCAGAATAACTTAAATCATGTACAAGGTCAGTATTGGCTTCCTATGGCTTCCTATGGTTTTCATCCTATACTTTTAATGGGACCCATTTGTGATTGCATGTTACACTTTGGCGGCAATGCTGTAAAAATGCTTCATTAAAAACACATGGCCTTACACTCGTGGATGCGTAGATTATCAGGGAAAAATAGGTTATTCTAAGTGACATTGGCACATTCTTAAAAAGTGAAAATTATTCTAGCACTGAAGGGTTTAAAACCCTTCTGCCTTGGACAGAGCCTGAGTGAACAGGGTGTGATGGCTGACTAGGCTGCAGACCGGGACTCAAGATTTCTGGGGTTGAAAAGTTGTGTAAGGAAGAGGCATAAACTGAAATTAATTGTATATAAGAGAATAGTTGTTTTCCAAAGTGGAAAGAAAAATTTAGTAAGGTTTTAACCTTGATGCACTCCCATGGTAAAGGCTGACGACGGTCAGGAGCTTGAGGGCAAGTGAGCAGGAGACACAGCAACAGTTCTTTTTACCATGTATAAGCCCGGTGTAGAAGGTGAGTGAGTGTAATGCAGTATCAGCCCGGTGTAGAATCCCTAATCAGGCTATGGGGACACTATTATCTAGATATATATTTAGCCAAATATATATATATATATATATATATATATATATATATATATATATATATATATATTAATAATGATTGAAACTGGGGTATTTGTTGATCCATGTGATCCTCTTATGAATACAATTTCATGGGACTGAGCCTCTTCCTAACCAATAACTTGCTCATTCAAGGGACTAACAGGGGTAGTTGTGAGTATTCAAACTTCAAATTAAAGGTTCAAAGAGGGAAATGTTTTTTTTAGTTTGCAGGTGATATAATGTATTCCATAATGTGTTCTAACCACAGGGTGAAATACAACACACTACTTTGGAATATTAAATAAGAAGATTCTAGGAATATTCATGATTGTGCCATTGAGTGTAAAATGAGTTTCTGTTTCTATGTTTCATTCTTCCTCCCTTGTTGTGTCTCATGAGAAAACTTCTTGTGTTGAGCGGCATCAATCATAACAAGCTCTAATATGTGACCTTTAGACCTCAAAATGCTTATACATTTTCTTGATGTTCTTCACCTTGGAATCATTCCTACTTATTGTCAACCTTTCTGTGGCTCAGGTCATTTAGTTTCATGTCTGCCTACAAATTTCTTTGCATTACAAGGATATCACCAATGCATGATACATTGACAGACTGTGTAATGCAAAATTCACAGAGTTTGTCAAAATCAATAAAAGGCTTCAGATATAAAGTTGCCGTCCTCCCTTTTATTTAAATAATTCATAAGGTCAAAGAATGCACTAACGATACTGCGGGGAACTCAGGTAAATAATTACAGGCAGAGGTAATGTTCACACATCCTTATTGTAGTCAACTGTCTGTCATAAACTCAGTAAATAATCAACAGTGACAGAGTTAAAGGCTCTGTAAGCCTAAACTAGAAAATTATCCTAAATGAAAAGACATCTGATAACATTCATAAATATTTAAGTAAAAGTTTGTACAGAATAAAATGCCATAAACAAATAAATTTGAATAATTAATGTCCTCTGTACTTTCTGTTTTGGGGTTCAACTCACTCGCGTTTGTTTTTCTCAATATATTTAAAGACTTTAGTTCAGAAAAAAAATGTTTTCTCCACAATGCAAACCTTACCTCAGAAGTAATTGGTTTGAACATGTTCCAGAAATGGCTGCATTATATTTATTGTTTACATAATTATATTATTTGTGAATGTTACTAGTTAATTTTCCACATAAAGTAACTTTAATTGTAAGTTTAATGGTGTAATGAACAATCCAGGCAATCTTTGTGTCAGTGTTAGACTTTCCTGGTCCCCACTGGCTGAATACATGCAGTGAAATAGGTTATTGCGGTGATGATAAGCTAGCTCCCACACGGCACAAACACAAGCAGTACCATGCAAGCCTTGTCTTCCTGCTAAATAAGTCAAGACATCTGGCTCTATGGTAGGATATTTCCAAAACAATCGAAAATGTTACATTAGTCAACAGCAACCACCTCATACTTCCATGTATGTAAATTAAGTATATTATTCTGGGAGATTTAATAGTTTCTATTTTGGGGAAAACATTTTTTGTTTAACATTTTCTGTGTGATAAAATTAGACTTTTCAGAGAAAACATATAAATGTTTAAAAACATTTTATATGTTTTATATAAAACATATAAAACGTATAAATGGTTCATAAAATGGCCACCTTTGCTGTTCTTACTGATGTTTTAGCTCTAGTTTTCCTAATAAGCTAAATAATAAAAGAATATATTTTTTCTCACTTTATCGGTGAATGTAAAACTAACTGCTCTCTCCAGAAAGTCACTGTTATTCCTTCGCTATCTGTTTGGGCTTGTGTTAAGAAAAAAAATTCTATTGATAACAAAATAATTCTTCCTCAATATAAAATGAGTATATCTTTCAGTGTTTAATAAATAATGTACCATTAACGCCACTAAAAAAGTTACTTATGTAGTTAGCAGTTTGGTTTCTTTATTTTGACATATTTTTATACAACAAAGTCCCTTAGCTAGTAAAGTAGTATACTAAATGTGGCTAGTAAGCTATGCAGTAAAATAAAACTCAATATCATTCATCTCTCTGCACAATATACTTTACTATACCACAGCATTACTGTCTTGCCACATGATCTAATCTATGGTATCTATTCGGTAGTTGATTAAATTCAATCGTATCTATTCAGTCAGACAATTACATTAAATTAGGTATGCAGAGTTTAAAAATGAGATTACTTCAGATACAAATACCAAGTGCTTCCTTTTGAATCCACATAACTTTCATATTGGACAGATCAGTTGTTTGGGAAATGAGACAAGGCAGACTGTATCTATTATTTTTCCAGAAGAGGAAAGAGAGAGAATGCCTCCTGGGTTGGCATTTTTTTCTTAAATGAGATACGGAGCAGCAGAATTAAGATGGCAGATACTTGCGGAGATTCATATCCCTAAGGGCACGGATCCTAAATTGTTATTACACCAGCATGCAATGATCATGAAGTTGGATTTGAGAATGCCGAAGAGTTTGAATGATCAATTTCATTTTAAGTACTTCTGTACTTATTTCTACATGCTTTGGATTATTTGAATTGTCTCCCTTATTGAAGGTATTGCTGGACTATAATTTGTGTCTAATAAATTTGGGAATCCCCCACTTTTTGCATCAGATATGAGCCTCTGTACAATTTCTTTGCTTGGCAGTCAAAGACTTATAAATCGCTATGTACTGGAAAGAGCTATGTTATTATGTATCATCATCACCAGCATTTATTTATATAGCGCCACTAATTCCACAGCGCTGTACAGAGAACTCACTCACATCTATCCCTGCCCCATTGGAGCTTACAGTGTAAATTTCCTAACACACACAGACAGACAGACAGACAGTCATAGAGAAAGACTATGGTCAATTTGATAGCAGCCAATTAACCTACAAGTATGCTTTTGGAGTGTGGACGGAAATCGGAGCACCCGGAGGAAACCCACGCAAACACAGGGAGAACATACAAACTTCACACAGATAAGGCCATGTTTGGGAATTTAACTCATGACCCCAGTGCTGTGAGGCAAAAGTGCTAACCACTTAGCCACCGTGCTGCACATATGTATATGTTCCAATGTCCCAACTGAATTATTATTATTATTATTATCTGTTTACTATTATCAGATAGCCATGTTCAATATGTTTTCAATGGTTAATATGCACCATTTTTCTAAAAAAAAACAAAAAACCTTTATCATACAAAGATGGAAGCATGAAACTTTATAGCGAATTTTAAATAGCAAACAAAATGTCCTGTCTCAGACACACACGCACACTACTATATTTCAATTTCGCTATGTTTTTTTATTTTGGGGGTGATTTCAAATGAATCTGGGGTGACAAAATTAATTTGCAGCATTTTAAAGGCATAAACCTTTTATTTTATTTACAAATAAAGAGCTGAAGGAACATTTTCCCATCTGCTGCAAAACATATTATTTTTACCCCCAATTTTTCAAGAAAATTTGCTCAGGATTAAAAAGGATGACACATTGACAGCAGGCTTCCAATTACATTCATAAATATTATTTCCTCCTGGACAGGGTCTTGAGGCCTACTCGCCCTCTTAGTCACTGTCAGCTTTTCCCTCACTTTGACTTTTACATACTTAATGATACTTGCAAGATCTAATACCAAAAACACTTATTTTGTTAGTACCAGTAGTACTAACTAACCATACGGCACATTCTAATTTAGTTGTCTACATTGAATTGTCAAATGTTGCCCAGTAAACTAGATCTATAGCAATATCTATCATTATTTTCCTGCATAATTTGTTACTGATTTCTTTCAGTAAATGTTTTAGAAACCACCCTAAAACCACAAATTCCTCCGTGATATCTGTTACGTCAAAAATTCAATAAATTAAAGAAACCTCACTGTTTTGCATAGTATGTCAAAGTATCTCTATTAAATTATTGTTTTAAAATAAATATACAGTCAGATTTCATCTATGATCTGTATTACCCTTAATATATGTATTAGAGTGTATATGAACTGCTATTTAATTGTAAGTTATCTCTGATATGTTTCATACTACTCCCAATTGTACAGTCCTATGGGGAATGCTGGGCCTATATAAATAGAAGTCAATAAAAATAATAATAATAATAATAATAATAATAATAATAATAATAATAATAATAATAATAATAACAACAATAACAACAACAACATCAATTGCCTTATTTAACTTTACAATTTGTTGCACTGCAATTGCAATGGTTCTCAGTCTTAGAATAACATTGTCTACAAACTGCATTATGAATATATTTTACCTCTTTATCTGAAAAGTGCTATGAAGACAACACATTTATGTCATCACTGGATGCATCTACATTTAAAAAAGAGAAAACATTAATGTTTAAATTAAAAAACAATGAGTATGAAAAATGTCCCAATTGTACTTACAATCAAAACCAATTCTAATCAAAAATGCAATAAAATCTGCTGAAAAGATAAAACAAAGGCTACAGAAGGTTGTGCATAACGAATCCTCTTTCTCAACAAGGCAGAAAAGAGAGACAACTAAATTCTAATATTAACTTGATTTCCATATTACATTCACATTATCTTCGACAGGTCATCATATCAAATATTAGATTTCTGCCTTTGAACAGATGCTTTTTTGCCTACAAGAAGTAATTATACACCACTTTACACACTATCAGCCCTGTGTAACAACAAATATGTTATTATGTATTCAGACATTTACAATTATTATTTTTCAATTATACAGGCATCTGGTATTGTAATAATTTTGAAAAACCAATAAAAACTGCTAAAATGTTTGCAGTAGTGTGGTGTTTGGATGAGAAAGGTGTGCAGTCAGATTGGGTCAGAGAGTTTGTGTTGGACAGTTTAAAAAATTATTACAGTAACAGAAGAAAAAAGACACTCCAGATATAATTATATTGTTCCAACTGCACTGAGCAGAGGCTAACACACAGAGATGTATAAGCAACATTCAGATAAAAGCACTGTAATGCAACAAATGTAGCACTAGTAAAAATGCAATTCATACAAACTCATTTAGAGCAAAACATTTTAACGTTGTCACTGTTTAGTGTCACAAAACACATGTAAAATGCATAATTCAAAATGGCTGTACCCTTAGAGTGGTAAATTTTGACCTAAGCATTTTAGAAGTTTAAGAAAAATAAAAGCTAAAACAGAAGTTGAAACAATATGAAAAGATACCTTATCGCTTTTAGGAATACACATGTAAAAAGTGATTAATTTAATTTGTTTAAAATTGTGTGTGCCTTTATTAACTAGTTTAATGATCTCAGCTGCCATATCTTATCTTGCATTTTATTATTATTATTATTATTATTATTATTATTATTCTTATTCTTTTATTTTTATCTCTTACTTAATATAGAGCCATATTAGACAGCCCTTTACAGAGCATGTTTACTAAGATCAGAGATATTAGGCTCTGAGCGGCTACCTTCTGTATTCTTTAATAAATCTACAGAAAGGAAATCTGCTTTCCCAATCACATCTGTTTATAGAATATTATGATTGATGCTGTCAGTTATTTCATATATTCATTTCATACGAATGAACTTGCTCTTGAGGTTTAGTGGTCCTTCTATATAGGATTATAATCTTATTAGACTGAAATGGGCACTGTTATTTTGCTAACCATAAAGAATAAAGCCTTAGCATAGAATTAATAGCCTGGACTTGCAGGATATATATACGTTTCTTACATTTCTCCTTTTACCCCCCCAAAAAAAATAGATCAATTTTACAACAATGGAAACAAAAATCCATTTAATAAGGAAGGAAAGACATAACTTATATGACTTTCAAACTGCCTACATTTACATCAGACCATCAAAAATTGAATGATGCACTCCATATGTCATAATGTATTATTTCACTTTCTATATATTGTAACATAGCAAAAAATAGCATTTAAGAAGAGTGGTCAATTTAAACATTCAGTCATAATTAAAAAATACATAAGTCAACTTGACACACGCATGTAGATTTTGTTGTCTTGAATGAGCATATATAACACACAATAAAAAAATTTAAAGTGCAGGTGTAATACAACACATGCATTACATTGGTTTCTGAACATTTAATCACTCAAACAGCACCATATATAACATACTATTTGTTCCACTAAATTACAAAAACAACTGTCCAATCAAATGAAAAAAGTAGCATGCAGTGATGAGTGAAAAAAATGAATATTTAGGAATTAGGCATTAATCAAGCTTGGAACAAAGTGCATTAAATTTGTTCACAACGTGTTATTTTGCAAATAAAATTGCCCCATATTAAAAAATAAAATATTGTGTTTCAATGATTTTTCCAGAAATTCTACATCAAAAAATCAATAAAATGAACTGTGACAGTACATAATGAAAAAGTAGAAGTGTCTCTCGGTGAACCACCCCTCCCCTCCTCCCATAGTCTATTGAAACACAAGGAATGTGTGATTACCATCTTTAATGGTAATGGTAAAAAGGAGATGTGTGTCCACTTGTGTGCATTTATAAATATCATTTTGGCATAAGCAATTAAAAGGATCCTTTAATCAAAACACACCCACATGAATAAATAACGTGGTGGTGTTTGTATACTGTTTTATACAGTATCACCATTGTTATGTCAAATAGATCACGTAATAATATTCCTATTATTTATTGTACATGCAATATTGTACTTCTGATTCACTCCTTTTTGTCTATTAAATGACATTATTTTGAATTTGTTAGGCTTTAAGATTAAATAGAAGAAAATGTTATGCAATATATCCCTCACTAGTAGACGATTTATCACACACTGGAAAATGAAACTCTCCACTGCAAAATGTTTCAGGATCCTATGTGATTTGTCAAAGAGTCCAAAGGTTACTTTGATAAATAATCCCTGTGGAATAACACAGGATTGTGTGGAGTCATGTTCATAGTTTAATGTGAGCTACTTGGTGTCTGCAATTCAATAACCACCAGCATTTCTGTAGTTCAGTTCTTGGCTTGTAAAAGTATGAGATCGTTTTCACTCTGAACATATATAGCACCTATTAGTACCATTTAAAAAAATAAATTGGGGTATATTTTTTTCTCTGTGTTTGTTAAATTGTAGAAACATTGCTTTGCTGGGGGTACCATTGATTTGCATATACTCCATCTCTCCTCATACATGGACTTTAACATCAGTTGTAGTGAAGATACATATGTAGTACCTTTATGTTGGACAAATGGTGCAATGGAGCACCTGTCGCTCTGTCAAGCCGTTTGCATCTAACCACATCATGCTAACTTTGTTAACCAGTTTTTACACCTTCATGATCAGATTGTTACGTTTTGTCGATCTGATAGATTTGCCAGGAATACCTATTTTACTCCTTAATTTTAACAAGCTCATGTTATGTCTTCCACAGTTACATTCACCCAATTAGAGTAATTAAAAATACTTACACCAAAATGTGATTGTCTAGTTTTGTGTATAGCAATTAATTAGTCCAGGAACAAAAGTAGACAATGGTGTTTACATTTATATATTTTTTATATTTTTTCGTTATCTATAAATGTACATTTCTAATTTTAGAATCTTGTTACAGCTTAATGGATGATTGCACAGGCAGGGCCGGTGCTAGCCTCCATGGCGCCCTAGGCATTTTTACAAAATCGGCGCCCCAGCCCCCCCCAATAATCGGCGCCCTCCTCCCTCCTCCCCCCTCACCCCGTCTTTCCTTACCTCACCACCACCGCCTCTCTGCTCCGTCTCCTCCCCTCCACTCACTGATACTAGTGAGTGGAGGGGAGTAGACGGAGCAGAGAGGCGGCGGTGGTGAGCAATAGCCTCTTCCCCCCTCCCCCGTGCATCTGAATGCTGTGCGGCGGCCGTGACAGGTATGGTCAGCGGTCGCCGCACAGTTTTAAAGTAATTTTCATTCTGGAGGGTGCCCTCCAGGCGCCCTCCAAAGCCCGGCGCCCTAGGCAAGTGCCTAACCTTGCCTAATGGGAGCGCCGGGCCTGTGCACAGGAGTTCTATACTCCCCCAGAATGCATAAGTTGCAAACAAATACATGATGTGTGGAGTTTGTATGTTCTCCCCATGTTTGTATGGGTTTCCTCCGGGTGCTCCAGTTTCCTCCCACACTCCAAAAACATACTAGTAGGTTAATTGGCTGCTATGAAAATTGACCCTAGTCTCTCTCACTCTCTCTGTGTGTATGTGTACGTTAGGGAATTTAAACTGATGTGAATGAGTTCTCTGCACAGCGCTGCGGAATCAGTGGCGCTATATAAATAAATGATGATGATGATGATTATGATGTGTTCTCTTCATGCTTGGTAGAGGGTTAGGGAGGGAAGGAGATGATTTTAGTATATATTTTTGTTTTAAACTATTGATATACATTTTTATATATTAATGTATATTATTTATATATACTTATCTCTTGTTTTACATTTGGTAGTCCCCATACAGCTTGTCAACTAATATTAATAGATTTGGTGCTATCTAGACCTTTAAGCTGCTATTTGTTGCAAGTAAGACTTGAACTAGTAGTTTTAGTGATTTGGAAGATCTGGACCTCCTCTATAATGCCCATAGGGCTCCCACCACACAGATAATTCCTGTTGCTCATCATCATGATGTCACTGTGTTACTCAGTGTTCCCTAACATTGAACACAGGAGTGCTTTGCAGTTTTATATTGTGCACACTATGGGCCTCACTGAGAGTTAGGAGGATAGCAAAAAATGCAATGGGTGCAAATGTAGTTATTTTTCTTTTTTTTGCATGCATAGGAAATACCGACTGCTAATGAATATAGCACACAAATATTGGACAGCTTTATTTTTTTACTGCAATTTATAGTTGAGCTAGAACGCGCCCCCTCTGAAATATCTAAAATATATCTGCACATTTTACATTTGCCCTCTCCCTGCAGTGCAACATGTTTTTGCCAAGGACTTGCTCTTATTTTACTTTGCCCCTATCTCTAAGGGCCAAAGTCATTAAGGAGAACGAAGCATGAAAAAGGAGTAATTTTCCTCCTGGGCAAAACCATGTTGCATTGGAGGTGAAGGTACAGTTAAAATGCGGGACATATTTATAGTTGGGATAGAGCATGTCCTAGATTAACTTTAAATTTAGGTGTACAAATAAAGCTATCAAGTATTTGTGTGTTAGATAAAAAAAAAGACCATATTCAATTTGTATGCAAAATAATAAACTAATTTACACCCCATGCATTATAACATGGTTTGTCCCAGATATCATTGACTCCATTTTTTGCCTTACTTTCCTTAATGACCCAGGCCCTAAATGAGGCCCAATGTTTATATGGAACAGATCACAGAGTCAAGAATTGAATGTCAGTGACACCCTACGTACAACAATGGCAGTGCACACAAGAGTGCAGTGGTGCCATGAAGATACATGAAGACACTGGCATATAGCAAATGTACTGAATCTAGTCAGCAAATTAGGGGGAGAATCAATTAGGAGCGAGGTGCCCTCGAACATTGCCTCAATGTACGAATGCACACATTCCGCCTATTACGGTAGGGAATCTCCATTCATTGTTCTCAATGTGACACAAGGAGAAATGGCTGGAGATTTCAGTGTGAACATTGTGTCAATGTGTCTCTGTGGACAGTTCCATTCACTTTTTCATCAGGACAGTAAAACTGAGGTGTTATTTTGTATGAAAAATATACTATATATATAGACACTAATTATAACGATCGGCAACACTAGTTGGCTATTTCTGATTGGCTGCTTGGGGATTCACTCCTTCAACTGCTAGTGCAAATACACATTAGTGATGATGGAAAATGGCAATAATAGCTAGTCGATTCTGATTAGATGACACACCACACCAGCTGATAGCAGTTTAATCATTGCTCGCAGCTGTTTAACAGAATGAAGAATATGCTTCTTTGTGTGTTTTTGTATTTTGTTTCACATGTGGCTGTTTCCTTTGATAAAAATGTTATCTTTCTATTATACTAAAATACAAGTGTACTTTTAGAGGGGTATTCAATTTTTCAATGCACACTTTTTCTGTTAATAAGGTACAATGAAGGGAAATCTGCAATGTTGCTGGAATGCGTGCTTAATAGAATACCCCCCAATAACAAAAAACACCATAATGATTGTACTAATGTAGCAATCATTAACAATAAGTCTATTAAGCTGTTTTAATTCTTGGCGTAAGTCTGGAGTTTATGCTACTGAATCAGAGCTGGAAACACCTTAAGATATGAACTGCTCTGAATATGCTCTCTAAATGAGACCCCGAATGACCTACTATACTTTGTTTTGTCATTTTCAATCGGATACTCAGAAGCAGATTCAATTGGCGGCGACGTTCCTTAGAACATCATGGCTGCACATTTTTTACCGGTAGTACGGTAAAAATTAGCGATCATTTTTGCTCACACCTCCATGGGGTGTGAGCAAATGTTAGTGAGATTTTGCAAAAAAAAAATCTGCGCAAGTTATCTCGCGGCTGTTTCCGAGACACCTTGGGCCTGATTCATTAAGGATCTTAAATGAAGAGGTATCTTATTTCAGTCTCCTGGACAAAACCATGTTACAATGCAAGGGGTGCAACCTAGTTTTCTGTTTTGCACATAAGTTAAATACTGACTGTATTTACATGTAGCACACAAATATCAACTTTAAATTTCAGTGTGCAAATAAGCTATCAAGTATTTGTGTGCTACATGAAAAAACAGTCAGTATTTAACTTATGTGCAAAACAGAAAACTAGTTTGCACCCCTTGCATTGTAACATGGCTTTGTCCAGGAGACTAAAATAAGATACCTCTTCATTTAAAATCCTTAATGAATCAGGCCCCTTGTGCGGATTTTTTTTCAGTTGAATCTGCCCCTTAATGTCACAAGAAACATCAACATTTATACACAATTTTCTCTTTTGATGTCAGTACATCTACAATGTACAGTCTATGCAAACACCTTGGATGCCTACCATAAATCAGATGAGATGTATACAATGTTTTCTTCTGAAATAAGCAATTCAGTCAATGCCACATTTCACAGTCTGCAGATTTTCTTGTGTTTTTTTCAGCTGACCTCCAATTCTGTCCTTGTTTACTTCTTTCAAATCCTTCCTGCTTTCCTGTGTTAACGTGAAAACCCTTCTTAATTGTTTATAGTGACAGCCACCTCACCCAATACTGTTCACAGGAATACAATTGATGTTTTTATCCTCACAGTGATAATGAGCAAACAATTGTTGCTGCAGTAGAAGAACCATCTATTAATTCAGACCTGGAACCTGAGCTCACAGTTCAGTAATAGTTGTATTTTTTATATTGTGCAAAATAAATCCATAATGCCTATACAGTGATAGATTACAATTTCTTCTTAGTAATGAAGACTGATACATTTGTATTGGTGATATCTTTGGGTATCTGTAATGTAAATTAAACAATTACTTTTAGAATAGGAAAAACTTAACATTGGCATGGTAAATGCTTGTGTCAGGTTTAAGCACACAGTTGTGCACCCTTTCAATTGCCCCCCCCCCCCCCCTTACATCCTAATGATCTTGGCATTATTGGAATGAAACCAACTTTTGTTCTGTTTTGCTTCGCTAAAAGCAGACAATACCGAATTAACAGAAAAATTTCAAAGGATTTCACTATACGTGAAAACTATCTAGAGGCTAGGTTTTGTTTATGATATAGGCTAACAAGCATATGCCTATGTTAGCGACGGTTGAGAAGCATTATATTGGAAGGTGCATAACTCTAGGTAGTGCAAGTGGTGCAACAGTGATGGGTCCGTAGGTGAACTATTTGTGCTGTGACAGATCCACTTAGGACAGTGTGCCAAAAATTCAGGATGTGGCTATCAGCAATTACTCTATTTCAATTTATCAAGGTTGCAGGTTTGATGATATAAACAGGGAACAGGGTTTGTTAATAAAATATTGAGGAACAGTACAGATTCAATAGTTTGGTAAGAAAGTATTCCTTCATAGTCCAGGAAAAAATCAGGCAGTGTGGGTGTCTACAACTGAGTGCATCAAACCTATTTATACAGTGTTTGAAATTTTTTTCACTAATGGAAAATTATCTAAAGTGATACTGTCATAATCATACCATTATACCATTTGCAGTATACTGAATGTCAGAGAGCAATTTACACAGTATGACACCCAATGTGATGGAACTTTGCTTAGCCCATTACAGATCAGTGCAGTGCTCAGTTTCTTATGAAACAGACAAATATTGGTGCAGGTTTGTCAACACTTGTTAATATTTTGAACACACATTTCTTTACATATTTAAGTCTTACCAAAATTGACACTAGTGAGTTATTTTAAGAAAATAAATAAATAAAAATAAACCAGTAGTAGTAGTACTCGGAGAACACTGTGACTCAAGGACTGGCCATAAGGGACACTTACGCTTACATAGTGACACACTTTTGGATATGATGCCTTCTATACACACTTTATTACTGCTAGGGAATTAACATCTTTTAGGAACACATAATTCTTTTAAAGGATGTACATTTTACTTAATCTGTATGGACTGCACGTCCTGGGGCCTGATTCATTAAGGATCTTAACTTAGGAAACTTCTTATTTCAGTCTCCTGGACAAAACCATGTTACAATGCAAGGGGTGCAAATTAGTTTTCTGTTTTGCACATAAGTTAAATACTGACTGTTTTTTATGTAGCGCACAAATACTTGATAGCTTATTTGTACACTGAAATTTAAAGTTGATATTTGTGTGCTACATTAAAAAATAGTCAGTATTTAACTTATGTGCAAAACAGAATGCTAATTTGCACCCCTTGCATTGTAACATGGTTTTGTCCAGGAGACTGAAATAAGAAGTTTCTTAAGTTAAGATCCTTAATGAATCAGGCCCCTTGTTTTTAAGATTCTGAGTTTCACCTTAGCTATCATCTAAAACCCATATTCTGCAATTACTGATATAAATCCACCCTTCCTACAACATAATAGGGATGTGCACCGGCCACTTTTAAAGTCTCGTGTTTTGTGTTTTGGATTTGGATTTTCTTGAGGTTTTGGGTTCGGATTTGTTTCGCAAAACACCTGACGAAAGGTTTTGGTTTGGGTTTAAGGTTTTGGATTCGGATTTATTTTGAAAAAAACATAAAAAGTGCTAAAAACCAGTTTTGTGATTTTTTTTTCACTCCTACGCTATTATTAACCTCAATAACATTCAATAACAATCATTTCCACTAATTTCCAGTCTATTCTGAACACCTCACAATATTGTTTTTAGGCCAAAAGGTTGCAACGAGGTAGCTTGAGCACATAATGCCAAAAAAAGAGGTACAAGATGGAATTGTTCTGGGCCCTCCCTCCCACCCCTCGCGAGATTCGACGCGAGACTTGGACGACAGAGCCTCATTTTCATTTTTTTGCCCGCCGGAAATATCCGAACAGTGCTCGGATCCCGTTCGGATCTGCACTGTTCGGGTGGGCTCGGATTAGCGGGATCCAAGCCCGCTCATCTCTACAACATAATATGTGTTTTTCATTAAATGATAATTCTACATCAAAATAATATCTGTAATACAGGTTATACTTGCTGAAAAAATGATTCAGTATGCTGCTTTATTATTGTGACCCCAGAAATAACTTTTGTAGGAGCTTCGATTACTCTTAGAACTTTTCTGGCTTTTTATCTTTGGGCAGCTTGAAGTTCATATGTATGAAATTGCTCAAACTCTTCCGTGGAATATTCAACTCATTTGTTTGGGTGCAGAGTTTCTTAGCCATAATTTGGTGGTATGTGCTCCACAAAGTATTCCCCATATCATTGTGTCCTGCCCAATACCCTCTCATTCCTGTTTCACCAGGACCTTCCTTTATCATAGCTCACTCACATCACAAAGCAAAATGAATTGATGCCATTGTTGTGTCATCTTTATTTATAGATTATAAATTGAGCAAAATATAGAATCAGGATTCAAGAAAAAGTCTGGCATTTTAAGTGACAGAAGAACAGTTAACAACTAGAAATTATGCGTGCATTTTACAAATGTAAATTATTTTAAAAACATTGTGTTACAAACAAAATTATTTCATTATCATCATTATAAAAAGTATATCTAAAAAAATCCCCCAAATATTGTCAACAGTAATATGCAACATAAACCACATACCATCATGTCATGTGACTTGTTTTAACAACTGTAGATTTAGGTTTTTCATTTAGATTTAGGAGCTACCCAGGTAAACGGTGCAAATTTGTACCAGGACAAACCATGTTGTGACACAAGAAATGCAAATGCAATTTTTTTAATGAAGTAAAATAATGCTAGCTCTTGCGTGTAGCACACAAATACTGGTTAGCTTTATTTTTACCAAGGGATTTAGAGTTGTGCTACAAAGGGTGGAATCCAGTAGGGTGCCCTGCACCCCTGGGAGTCCGGGAGAACAGAACCAAATTCGGGAGTCTCTCAGACATCACAGGAGTATAGTCAAGTATGGCATGCATTTAACCAGAATTGCAATTCCATCTACAATCTCTGTGGGACAAGGAGGCTGCAACCAAATGCTAGGGAGGGTACTTAAAGTTAATTATTTTTTTTTGACAAATAATATCAATTAGTTACTTGCCATTTCAGTTCTGCACAAACCATCAATGCCCAGAGCTTGATTTGGTGATAGCTGAGTGCGCTTGAGTTTGGCACCCACTTACTGTAAATTAGCTGCAGCAAAACATCCCTTTCTCGCCCTCTTCACTCCCTGAAATTGTAGTATGTAGTTAGTGTCCTTTGTGCTTGAAGAAGGCATGGACATGACAGTGTTTACTGGTGCATGGTCCGGTTCTGGGCATCTACTGAGTGATTTTGTGTATGATACGCTAGATATGTGCCTTGATGAATCAGAGCAATTGAATCAATGCTCTAGGTTGTATTCTGCTGTAAAGTACTTATTCCAGCAGTGTTGGTGAGCATAGCCATGGTGAGCATAGCCATGGTGAGCATAGTCATGGTGAGCATAGCCATGGTGAGCATAGCCGTGGTGAGCATAGCCATGGTTTGTTTGTAATTTTCCCATGAAATTATCATAAACATTAGCTGCCAACTTCTGAGAACGTACCTTTTGCATTTCACAATTGTCATCAGGTGCTGCTTCTGCCAAATTTGTATAAGTGTATCATGTGCCTGCTGAATGGTTGTGTCTTTTTCATCATCATCATCATTATCACATGATAGAGCTTTACAACCAGGCTATGAATATAGGTTATATATTGCCTAATGCCATTTAATTTTGTGAGACTATGTGACCAGAATCTATCTTACAAATTGTTTTGCATTAAACACAACTAACAAATGTTTTCCACCTATTACATGTTTTTATTCTAAAAAAATTGGATTAGAATGAGTAGTCATCAGCACTACTTTTTTTACTTCATTATCCCTGGCACTAGCATTGCTTCTTTTATTGTACAATGTAATTAGTGATATGGAGTTGTCTGACTATATTAGCACTTTTTTGTCCAAGTCAGATTTAGGCCAGGTATAAACTATAGAAAAGTTCTCCAAATGCAATAACGGTAATGAGTTTACCGGATCAGCATGTCAATTCATGTGTACACACTATACACGTTTACAAGATTTACTTTCACATCTGTGCTCTTCATCTGTCATGACCTTCATCTGAAAAGATCATGACTCTGTAAACTTTATAGAGATTTGTCTACACGGCAGGTTGTGAGTGCAAGACACTTCAGAATTTGCTCAGCATCGTTTCATCATTTATAGAGATTTCTACTCCATTTATAAAATCAAATCAAATGATACGATTTGCTTTGGCACAATAAAAAATGATTGTGGGAGCGTACACACTAATCAGATAATGGTCGTTGATCGTGTGAATGGCATGATAATCAGGTGAAAATCTTGCAATGTGTACCCAGTTTTAGGCATATTGCTTGGTGGAAAAATCTTAAATATCAATCCTCAGGAGGATTGCTATCACATTGTTACAACATTGCTATTGTTACATCTTTATACTGCTGCAGATAGTCTCTGGTAATTAATTGTAAATGCATATGTACTTTGTTCTCACCGTTGCTGACATATTGTTTTCAAAGTCTGCCAAGGTATAACTAAATAAGGAAAGCTCTGAGTCACAATTTGATAACAGGGATGATAAAGATTGTCAAGTTTCATTATCATATAAACTACCTAAATGGGTTAGCCAGTCCATATATTCAAGTGTCTGACTCATAACTATGCGACCAAGGTTTTGCTTAAACACAGTCTGTAAAAAATGGTGTACCGGTCCCCGACCAACCCATCATTGTCTATTAAGTAACTTACATCCCAAAAAACATACATCATACTGTGGTATTCTAATCTTATTTTATGAAAATGATGGTCAAATAACTTTGGAGGTTGCAAAGCTTTTCATACCAACATTTAGTCTAGTTTTAGCTGACTATCACCATAAATGAGTGTGGTTGTGTGTCATGCAACTTTTTCAGTCTACAGGAGCACATTTTAAGCACCAAAAACATTAATAGAATAAATAAGAAATATTTGTAGCATAATCTCTGTTACATTGGAATAAAAATGAGACTAGTGCTCATTAAGATCAAATTATAAATGGCCATCTACCATGACAAGATGACCTCATTCAGATGATTACATACACTAGTAGTATGAACACTCAAACTAAACAGAAACAATAACCTTCGCTCCACACATCCTAATCAAACAATCCACAATCCCATCAAAATTGTAAAAAGGTGCTACACTGATAGTGTGCATGAATTAAGTTGTGCTCACAAATACTTTCAGTTTCAGTACTTTATTTTGAGGGTTGTTAACGGTTTTCATCTAGGCACCCCATCCATATATCTATGGGTGTTTTAATTACAGCATCATTATTTCACTGGGAGGGCCAATAAAAATCTCAATATATTTGATTGTAGCTTCTGATTGGTCTTCCACTCTGCAGCATCACACAGCGCTGTTCTTTGGCTGGGCTGTGATTCAAGCCACAAAGCCCGTTAGGGACAAACTCAGGATTTCTAGAGGGGATTTTCAGTGCCACATTTCAAGAGTGTATTCAACGAGCATACATTATTTTATTTAAGCCACTGCGAGGATCCTCTCCAAGTCTTCCCATCCCCTTCAAATACATAGGCAATGGTAGCCAACTATCCTGATTCTGATGGGACTGTCCCAATTTTATGTGACTGTCTGCTCAGTCAGGACTTTTTTCCAACTGCAAGGGTAGTTGGGCTGTATGTACTGCTTCACACTGTACTGCTTATAAAATGTAAGCTGCTTGCATCTAACCGCCCTCTCTAGCTGTGCTTTGAGCTCACTGAGTTACTGTGCTTATTGTTTACTGTACTGTGCTGTCTCACCTCGTATTGTAATTTAGTTTGTCCCTGTACGGCGCTACGGACACCTAGTGGCGCCCTATAAATATAAATTAATAATAATAATAGTGCATGAAGCTTGCCCTTAACGAGTAGTACACTTTGAAGTGGGAAATACATCACAAGTATCGTTGCAGTTGGGACAAATTCCTGACTGAGCAGGACAGTCACTCAAAATTTGGACTACCCCACCATAATTAAATAATGCATTTCACACCACCTTAAATGAATAGTCATTGCTATAACCTCACTATTAAATTAAATAGTCCTCATGATGAAATAAATTGTCCCACGAATAAGTTAATATTTCCCACCCATAATTAAATGATTATTAACCACTCTCACTATTAAATCAGTTCCCAGCCTCCATCCCTATTACACTAAGAGTCCTCCCCCATACTTACCTTCTTCCATCTGGATCTGCAGATTTCAGAGGCACACTGCATTATGAAACAATTCTCCCCTCCCCCATAAAAGGGTAAGATGAGCAACTGGAAACCTCCCCTAAATGTGCTCCTGCCCATGGTAAAAGGAATGTATTTTTCAGCCTACTGGGTTCTGGAGAGGTTAAGGAGCAGATTAGCAACATTTAACTAACACATGGTAATTCAGCTTTATTTTATTTTTTAAAATAGCAGTATATATATATATATATATATATATATATATATATATATATGTTTGACTAAATATTTACATTGTTTTCTTAAATACAATTAATAAATGGGTTAGCATATCCTGCAGTATTTAAATTATAATGAGAACAGGGATGGAAATATGTGACTGTTAAAGCACTCAGCCCCCATTATTATATGGTCATGGAATTTCTAGATGTTTTCCATTAGCTTTCTAATCTACAGGACAGAATACATTATATATATATATATTAGGCTATATGGTCATTTAGGGAAGAGTTGAAATTTTCTTTAACCTCTTCCTGCTCAGGATTATTTTATACCTTTAGTATTAGACCACATTCCACACTTTTGATTTGAGACAGTAAAAGCAAGAACAGTGTTATGACTACTTTGTATACCATAAACTTAATGCTTTAGTTCTATATTTATTTTGGTGTTTAGGGCTTTCATTTAGTAGCATACTGAATAGATATGTTATGGAATTTATGTGAATTACAAGTAGAAGAGGCAAAAAAAAAATCAAAAGCATGTTATCCCATAATTCTTCCTTTAGTTTTTTTGACCTAATGAGTGACCTACAAAATTATTGGCCTCTCTCAACACTTTTCTATGGCCAGTATTGGTATATTCAGCATTACATCAGTTGAAATGAGACTAGATTTTTTCATTCTTCCCCTTCTCCCTTCATGGGGTAAATGTATCAATTTCTGGTTTTGTCAACTCACGGGAGTTTGGCGAGATGACAGCTTAAATTTAAAGCGGCGCTGCCTTGTAAAGGGAAACTTCCCTTTACAAGGCAATGCCACTTTAAATTTAAGCTGTCATCTCGCCGAACTCCCGTGAGTTGACAAAACCAGAAATTGATACATTTACCCCATGTGTCTGTTTTCAATAAAGCTTTGGGCCTGTAACTCCCCCTCCCTTAACCCTTTCATCCCATTCCCCCATCACACTGTTTGAAGTTTTATTGAACTATCTTGCCTTTATTTATACACCCTCCACTTACACGTGTCTGTCCTTCAATAAAGCTTTGGACCTGTGATATTTCCCCCTTAACCCCTTCACCTAACTCCCACTCACATCCATTGCTTGATGAAACTGTTGTCTTGTTAAAGTGAAGCACGGATAGTGCAGTACCTGATGTATAGTATAGGATCTTATATCTTGTGCTATATGTCTTATATTATAAAGTATGTCTGATTTATGTTTCACAGTGTATTGGGCATACAGTTGCGCTGCGACGCAGTACACTGGAATGTCCTTTTTGTATCTTTTTGCAAAATAAAGTTACATTTTTCAGTAATAAATCAGCTGACATGAGACACTGGTTACAGGTTGCACTTGATCTATAAGTTCTGGCAGGAAGAAAGATCTCATATGTCACTATTGGGAAATCACTGTATTTATCATTATCAATTCATGCATTGAACTGCACATAGTGTTGGCTTTAAATACAGTATACAGTGACCACTGTGATTGGGAACATTTAAATAAATAACTACAGTAATTTATCAACCAAAAGCAGGGACATTAGTGAATGAAAGATTGGCAGATAATATTAGGTAGACAGTCAAACATATTTTAAACTATAATTATTAATACAGTTTTGAACAAAAGAGCAAAAAGAGTACAAGTATTTTTAACCTCAGTAATGAATAACAAACACAGAAGTACTAGATCAAGCAAGTAATGTTCACAATTATCTTTCTTGAATTACAATAAAATTCATAGTATAAAGCAAACCATGCTCCAGATGGATGAGGGATTGAGTGTCCGCTGTTTGTTGAGCTAATGGTTTGTTT